>NW_026943821.1:2669133-2731633 GCF_035594765.1 Anolis carolinensis | reverse complement strand
TTTAATCCAATTGCTTTTGTGTATTGATGGCTTTTAGGGAAAACTATTCGAACCTTTGGGAAGAAAGGGATTTTCGCATTGAAGAGAAAGCCCAAAAATGGGCAAAAAATATTCACCCAAAATAAAAATTAAATTAAATTATAAAATATAAAATAATAAAAAAATAATAATAAATAATGTAACATAATAATAAAATAAAATATTTGGATATAGTTCTTTCTTAATCCAATTGCTTTTGTGTATCGATGACTTTTAGGGGAAAGTATTTGAACCTTTGGGAAGAAAGGGATTTTCGCATTGAAGAGAAAGCCCAAAAATGGTCAAAAATTTCCCCAAAATAAAAATAAAATGAATAAAATAAAAATTAAATTAAAATAGAATAATAAAATATTTGCATGTCTTTTTTATCTAATTGCTTTTGGGTATTTTTTTTTACTTTTAGGGGAAGCTTTGGGAAGTAGGGATTTTAACACTTGGTTAGAAAGCCCAAAAATGGGCACAAAAAATTCCCCTCAAAATGGAAAAAAGATACATTTCTCTCCAAATTTAATAATAATAATAATAATAAGCAGGAACAAAGGAGAAAGAACCTATGCTTCTCTTCTGCAAAGGGATCCAGAAGTATAATAATAATATTATATTATTATAATATTCAGATCCAGAAGTATATAATAATATAGTATAATGATAATATTGTCTGACGTGGGATCCAATGCAAAGGCCAACATAGTGATCTTGTTTACTGTGTACTCATCTTGTTGTGTATATATAATAACAACAACAACAACAACTTTGTCCAGATTTGCCATGCAGGACCATGGAGGCACAACAGCCCTGGGTTGGCCAGGTAGGATTAGAAACATTAATGATGATGATATAATGATAATAATAATAATAATAATAATAATAATAATAATAATAATAATAATAATAATAATATAATGATAATATTATCATCATAATACTCAGTCTGGGCTTGCCATGCAAGACCATAGTGGCACAACAACCCTCCCAGGTCAGACAGGTAGTTATAGACATTCATGATGATAATATATAAAATAATGATAATATAATCATCATCATCATCATCATATTCTGTCCGGATTTGCCATGCAGGATCATGGAAGCACAACAACCCTTCTGAGTTGGCCAGGGAGGGTTAGAGACACTGATGATGATGATAATATAATGATATCATGATATAATGATAATATGATATCATCATAATACTCTATCTGGGCTTGCCATGTAGGACCATGGAGGCTTTGAAACAGAGGCTGGATGGCCATCTGTCGGGGGTGCTTTGAGTGCGATTTTCCTGCTTCTTGGCAGAATGGGGTTGGACTGGATGGTCCACAAGGTCTCTTCCAATTCTATGATTCTATGGCAGCAATATATTGATAATATTATCATCATAATGTGCTGTCTGAAGTCATTCTAGGAGGATAAGATTATGTGCAACAGCCCTCCCAGGTCAGAATGGTAGGGTTATAGACAATAATGATGATAATAATAATAATAATAATATGCTGTGTCATAATAAAATAATAATTAATAATAATAGTATCACTATAATACTCCATCTGGGCTTGCCATGCAAGGGCATGGAAGCACAACAACTCTCCCAGGTCGGCAAAGTAGTGCTATAGACATGAATAATGATGATGATGATGATGATAGCAATATAATGATATTATTATCATAATACTTGGTTTGCCATGCAGGACCATGAAAACACAACAGCCCTCCCTGGTTGGCCAGATATTGTTAGAGACATTGATGATGATGATGATGATGTAGTGGTAATGATAATAATAATAATTATAAGATAATGTTAATAGTATAATGATAATATTCCGGATTGCTCATGCAAGAGCATGGAGACACAACAGCCCTCCCAGGTTAGTCGGTAGGGTTATAGACATTAATAATAATAATAATAATAATATTCTGGACTTGCCATGCAGGACCGTGGAGACACAACAGCCCTCCCAGGTCAGCCAGGTAGGGTTATAGATGTGAATAATAATATAAGGTTATAGACATGAATTATAATATAATATATTAATATTCTGGGCTGGCCATGCAGGGCCATGGAGGCACAACAGCCCCGAATATTATCATTATATTCTATCATTGTATTATATCATGTTGTATGATATTGTGCCATATTCTTATTTTTCATGACTATAACCCTACCCAGCCCACCCAGAAGGGCTGTTCTGCCTCCATGGCCCCACATGGCAAACCCAGACCAAGTATTATGATGATATTATTCTTATATGATATTATTATTTATGTCTCTAATCTTACTTGGCCGACCTGGGAGGGCTGTTGTGCCTCCATGGTCCTGCATGGCAAACCCTGAACACTATATTATTATATTATAATATAATCCTTACCTTATCATCGTCATCACCATCACTATATTCTATTAAATCCGGAATATGATCATAATCATTATTATCAATATTATTATTATTCATATCTCTAACCCTACCTGGCCAAGCCGGAAGGGCTGTTGTGCCTTCATGGTGCTGCATGGCAAACCCGGAATAATATCATTATATTATTATCACTGTATCATTATATAATAATAATAATCATCATCATCATCATCATCGGGGTTTGCCATGCAGGACCGTGGAGGCACATTATTATCATTGCATCATTATATAATAGTAATAGTAGTAATAATAATAATACTGTATCATTATATAATAATAATAATAATAATAATCTTCTGGGTGTGCCGTGCAGGAGTGTGGAGGCACATTATTATCATTGCATCATTGTATAATAATAATACTAATATTAATAATACTGTATCATTATATAATAGTAGTAATAATAATAATGTATCATTATATAATAATAATAATAATAATAATAATAATAATAATAATAATAATAAGGGTTTGCCATGCAGGACCGTGGAGGCACATTATTATCATTGCATCATTATATTATAATAATAACAATAATAATAATACTACTATATCATTATATAATAATAATAATAATAATAATAATAATAATAATAATATTCCGGGCTTGCCACGCAGGACCGTGGTGGCACATTATTATATTGCATCATAATAAATCATTATATAATAATAACAATAATAATAATATTACTATATCATGATATAATAATAATAATAATAATCCGGGCTTGCCATGCAGGACCGTGGTGGCACATTATTATCATTGCATCATGATATAATAATAATAATAATAATAATGTATCATTATATAATAATAACAATAATAATAATATTACTATATCATTATATAATAATAATAATAATATTCCGGGCTTGCCACGCAGGACCGTGGTGGCACATTATTATACTGCATCATAATAAATCATTATATAATAATAACAATAATAATAATATTATTATATCATGATATAATAATAATAATAATAATATTCCGGGCTTGCCATGCAGGACCGTGGAGGCACATCATTATCATTGCATTATGATATAATAGTAATAATAATACTAATAATACTGTATAATTGTATAATAATAATATTCCGGGTTTGCCACGCAGGACCGTGGAGCCACATTATTATCACTGTATCATAATATTATAATAATAATAATAATAATAATAATAATATTCCGGGCTTCCCATGCAGGAGCGTGGAGGCACATCATTATCATTGCATCATGATATAATAGTAATAGTAATAATACTGTATAATTGTATAATAATAATATTCTGGGTTTGCCACGCAGGACCGTGGAGGCACATTATTATCACTGTATCATAATATAATAATAATAATAATATTCCGGGCTTCCCATGCAGGAGCGTGGAGGCACATCATTATCATTGCATCATGATATAATAGTAATAGTAATAATACTGTATAATTGTATAATAATAATAATCCGGGTTTGCCACGCAGGACCGTGGAGGCACATTATTATCACTGTATCATTATATAATAATAATAATGATAATACTGTATAATAATAATAATAATAATCCGGGTTTGCCACGCAGGACCGTGGAGGCACATTATTATCACTGTATCATTATATAATAATAATAATAATGATAATGATAATACTGTATAATAATAATAATAATAATCCGGGTTTGCCACGCAGGACCGTGGAGGCACATTATTATCACTGTATCATTATATAATAATAATAATAATGATAATGATAATACTGTATAATAATAATAATAATAATCCGGGTTTGCCACGCAGGACCGTGGAGGCACATTATTATCACTGTATCATTATATAATAATAATAATAATGATAATGATAATACTGTATAATAATAATAATAATAATCCGGGTTTGCCACGCAGGACCGTGGAGGCACATTATTATCACTGTATCATTATATAATAATAATAATGATAATACTGTATAATAATAATAATAATATTCCGGGTTTGCCACGCAGGACCGTGGAGGCACATTATTATCACTGTATCATTATATAATAATAATAATAATGATAATGATAATACTGTATAATAATAATAATAATAATCCGGGTTTGCCACGCAGGACCGTGGAGGCACATTATTATCACTGTATCATTATATAATAATAATAATGATAATGATAATACTGTATAATAATAATAATAATAATCCGGGTTTGCCACGCAGGACCGTGGAGGCACATTATTATCACTGTATCATTATATAATAATAATAATGATAATGATAATACTGTATAATAATAATAATAATAATCCGGGTTTGCCACGCAGGACCGTGGAGGCACATTATTATCACTGTATCATTATATAATAATAATAATAATGATAATGATAATACTGTATAATAATAATAATAATAATCCGGGTTTGCCACGCAGGACCGTGGAGGCACATTATTATCACTGTATCATTATATAATAATAATAATGATAATGATAATACTGTATAATAATAATAATAATAATCCGGGTTTGCCACGCAGGACCGTGGAGGCACATTATTATCACTGTATCATTATATAATAATAATAATGATAATACTGTATAATAATAATAATAATCCGGGTTTGCCACGCAGGACCGTGGAGGCACATTATTATCACTGTATCATTATATAATAATAATAATGATAATACTGTATAATAATAATAATAATCCGGGTTTGCCACGCAGGACCGTGGAGGCACATTATTATCACTGTATCATTATATAATAATAATAATGATAATACTGTATAATAATAATAATAATCCGGGTTTGCCACGCAGGACCGTGGAGGCACATTATTATCACTGTATCATAATATAATAATAATAATAATAATAATAATAATAATATTCCGGGCTTCCCATGCAGGAGCGTGGAGGCACATCATTATCATTGCATCATGATATAATAGTAATAGTAATAATACTGTATAATTGTATAATAATAATATTCCGGGTTTGCCACGCAGCACCGTGGAGGCACATTATTATCACTGTATCATTATATAATAATAATAATGATAATGATAATACTGTATAATAATAATAATAATAATAATAATCCGGGTTTGCCACGCAGCACCGTGGAGGCACATTATTATCACTGTATCATTATATAATAATAATAATGATAATGATAATACTGTATAATAATAATAATAATAATAATAATCCGGGTTTGCCACGCAGGACCGTGGAGGCACATTATTATCATTGCACCATGACATCATAATAATGATGATGATGATGATGATGATGATGATGATGATACTATTCCTGGTTTGCCCTGGCCGGTGGGCGGGGGCGGGGGGCTCACCTGGGCGGAGGCGGGGCCAGTGGGGCCGGCGGGGCTCCCGAAGGAATCCACGGAGGAGGAGAGGCAGTGGGACTCGGCCGAGGGGCTGGAGCTGCAGCGGGAGGCGGCCGAGTCGTAGTCGCCGCCGCCGGGGAAGCCCTGGAACATCTCCCCGGAGGGAGAGCCCCGCGGAGGCCCCGCTGCCGCTGCCCACGAGCCCGGACCCGCGTGGGTCTAGAGCCGGAGCATCTCCCGGGCCGGGAGAAAGTTTCACCGCGTCCAGGCAAGTCCGGAGAGAGTCCGAAATCCGGCAATTCGGGTCCGGGGAGCGGTTGTCCTTCCGAAATCCGGCAATTCGGGTCCGGGGAGCGGTTGTCCTTCCGAAATCCAACAATTCGGGTCCGGGGAGCGGTTGTCCTTCCGAAATCCGGCAATTCGGGTCCGGGGAGCGGTTGTCCTTCCGAAATCCAACAATTCGGGTCCGGGGAGCGGTTGTCCTTCCGAAATCCAACAGTTCGGGTCCGGGGAGCGGTTGTCCTTCCGAAATCCGGCAATTCGGGTCCGGGGAGCGGTTGTCCTTCCGAAATCCAACAATTCGGGTCCGGGGAGCGGTTGTCCTTCCGAAATCCAACAGTTCGGGTCCGGGGAGCGGTTGTCCTTCCGAAATCCAACAATTCGGGTCCGGGGAGCGGTTGTCCTTCCGAAATCCGGCAATTCGGGTCCGGGGAGCGGTTGTCCTTCCGAAATCCAACAATTCGGGTCCGGGGAGCGGTTGTCCTTCCGAAATCCAACAATTCGGGTCCGGGGAGCGGTTGTCCTTCCGAAATCCAACAGTTCGGGTCCGGGGAGCGGTTGTCCTTCCGAAATCCGGCAATTCGGGTCCGGGGAGCGGTTGTCCTTCCGAAATCCAACAATTCGGGTCCGGGGAGCGGTTGTCCTTCCGAAATCCAACAGTTCGGGTCCGGGGAGCGGTTGTCCTTCCGAAATCCAACAATTCGGGTCCGGGGAGCGGTTGTCCTTCCGAAATCCGGCAATTCGGGTCCGGGGAGCGGTTGTCCTTCCGAAATCCAACAATTCGGGTCCGGGGAGCGGTTGTCCTTCCGAAATCCGGCAATTCGGAGCGCTTTCCCGCAAAACGCGCGAGTCCTCCCTCCGCGCTCTTCCTTATGAATGAACTGAAAGCCCGCCGAGCAGCGCCTCCTATTTATACCCGAGGGCCCGCCCCCTTCGTGTCGTCACAGCCCCCCCCCCCCGCTCCCCGACAATGCCCCCTCCCGGGCCCGGTCCGGCGTGGCCTCGCTCCCGGCGCCTCTTCCACCCGAGCCCTTCCACGTCCCCGAAGCGTCTCTCGGCGCGGGCAGCGAGCGCTCCTTTTTGAACACCCGAAAAGCCGGGGATCCCCTTGGCTCCGCCCCGGCGGAGTTCCTGTGACGCAATTAGCCATATATGGTCTTGTCTCTGGGCCGTGTGTGTTTGTTTGGTATCCTAGCAATGACGTCAGAGGGAATCCCTTTCAGCCAGGCCCCGGAGGCTGGACCGGGATGCAGCTGGAGCCGCGCGGACGGGGACGCGGCGGCGCTGTTGCTCCGGATCCCTCGCCCGGGACGTTAACAGCACGACAGGCTTCGCGACCGTTTTTCCAGAAATGCCTCGAAGGCTGAGGCCGGGCCCGGGAAGGGTGCTGGGCCCATCGTCCCCTCCACAAAGCTCTGCCTCTGGGAGAAAGACTTAAGAATGGCCAAGGCGGTCATTGTCCAAGGCGATTATTATTATTATTATTATTGTATGACACAGCAAACAAGATAGATATGCTGGATTTCATATCACAAAAATCACAAGTCGAACACTTCCCAAGCGTTTAGGACTGTGTGATGTATTATTATTATTATTATTATTATTATTATTATTATTATTATTATTATTTTATTATGACACAGCAAACAAGAAAGATATGCTGGATTTCGTATCACAAAAATCACAAGTCGAACACTTCCCAAGTGTCTAGGACTGTGTGATGTATTATTATTATTATTATTATTATTATTATTATTATTATTATTATTATTTTATTATGACACAGCAAACAAGATAGATATGCTGGATTTCGTATCACAAAAATCACAAGTCGAACACTTCCCAAGTGTCTAGGACTGTGTGATGTATTATTATTATTATTATTATTATTATTATTATTTGACACAGCAAACAAGATAGATATGCTGGATTTCGTATCACAAAAATCACAAGTCGAACACTTCCCAAGCGTCTAGGACTGTGTGATGTATTATTATTATTATTATTATTATTATTTTATTATGACACAGCAAACAAGATAGATATGCTGGATTTCGTATCACAAAAATCACAAGTCGAACACTTCCCAAGCGTTTAGGACTGTGTGATGTATTATTATTATTATTATTATTATTATTATTTTATTATGACACAGCAAACAAGATAGATATGCTGGATTTCGTATCACAAAAATCACAAGTCGAACACTTCCCAAGTGTCTAGGACTGTGTGATGTATTATTATTATTATTATTATTATTATTATTATTATTATTATTATTTTATTATGACACAGCAAACAAGATAGATATGCTGGATTTCGTATCACAAAAATCACAAGTCGAACACTTCCCAAGCGTTTAGGACTGTGTGATGATGATTATTACTATTATTATTATTATTATTATTATTATTATTATTATTATTATTATTATTTTATTATGACACAGCAAACAAGATAGATATGCTGGATTTCGTATCACAAAAATCACAAGTCGAACACTTCCCAAGCGTTTAGGACTGTGTGATGATGATTATTACTATTATTATTATTATTATTTTATTATGACACAGCAAACAAGATAGATATGCTGGATTTCGTATCACAAAAATCACAAGTCGAACACTTCCCAAGCGTTTAGGACTGTGTGATGATGATTATTACTATTATTATTATTATTATTATTATTATTATTATTTTATTATGACACAGCAAACAAGATAGATATGCTGGATTTCGTATCACAAAAATCACAAGTCAAACACTTCCCAAGTGTCTAGGACTGTGTGATGTATTATTATTATTATTATTATTATTATTATTATTATTATTATTATTTTATTATGACACAGCAAACAAGATAGATATGCTGGATTTCGTATCACAAAAATCACAAGTCGAACACTTCCCAAGCGTTTAGGACTGTGTGATGTATTATTATTATTATTATTATTATTATTATTATTATTATTATTATTATTATTATTTTATTATGACACAGCAAACAAGATAGATATGCTGGATTTCGTATCACAAAAATCACAAGTCGAACACTTCCCAAGCGTTTAGGACTGTGTGATGATGATTATTACTATTATTATTACACTAGCTGTGCCCGGCCACGCGTTGCTGTGGCAAAGTGGTGGTGGTATTGATTAAAAATTGTTGTGTAATTTTTATTTGACGTTATTTGCAATTTTTTATTAATTTTATTGTAAGTTATATTTTTATTTATTATATTTTATTATTTTCTTGTATTATTTTTAGTTATTTTCTGTTATTATAGTATTTTATTGTATTAATTTTTAGTGTTTTTTATTATTTTTTATTGAGTTGCTAGCAGACCATGTTGGAGGAGCTTAGCCTTCTAACTGGCAGCAATTGGATAAAAGCAATTATTCCTCTCTCTCTAATTAGGACTTTATTTTTCTTTTCTTTTTGTTATATCAACCTAGAGGCGTGGATGATGGGTTGTGTTGTCAAATTTTGAGGTTGGGGGTTTGAGGTTGTTGTTTTGTGGGTCGCTGTTATGCCATCGCTCTTTTATATATATAGATTGTACTACCGTGTTTCCCCGAAAATAAGACAGTGTCTTAAATTAATTTTTGCTCCCAAAGATGCTCTAGGTCTTATTTTCAGGGGATGTCTTATTTTTCCATGGAGAAGAATTCACATTTATTGTTGAACAAAAAAATGAACATTTATTCTATACTGTACAGTAGTTGTCATCACAAACCAGCATAACCAGACAAACTGTGAATCCTACCAAGAATTTCTTGTTACTACCAATATTTCCATGTACAACAATCTATGGTACGTACATGGAGTTATGTTTGGTGGGCATGCTTCCAAACAAAAACTTTGCTAGGTCTTACTTTCAGGGGAGGCCTTATATTTAGCAATTCAGCAAAACCTCTACTAGGTCTTATTTTCTGGGGATGTCTTATTTTCGGGGAAACAGGGTAGCTGTGCCCGGCCACGCGTTGCTGTGGCAAAGTCTGGTGGTCTGGGAAATAAAGTATTGAGGAACTGGTGGTAGTTAAGGTCAAGGGTAAAGGTTTTCCCCAGACATTAAGTCCAGTCGTGTCTGACTCTGGGGGTTGGTGCTCATCTGCATTTCAAAGCCAAAGAGCCGGCGTTGTCCGTAAACACCTCCAAGGTCATGTGGCCGGCATGACTGCATGGAGCACCGTTACTTTCCCGCCGGAGCAGGACTTATTCATCTACTCTCATTTGCATGTTTTTGAACTTCTCGGTTGGCAGAAGCTGGGGCTAACAGTGGGGGCTCTCTCCCCTGCCCCAATTCAAACCTGCGACCTTTTGGTCCGCAAGTTCAGCAGCTTAGCGCTTTAACACGCTGCGCCATCAGGGGATATTATTTCCTAAAGGTTGTGAATATACAACATTTTTGATTTTTTTTTTGTCTATGTTAGCTGCCCCTGATTGTTTCCTTTGTGGAATTTCCAATTTCCCTGCTTTCAGAGTGTTGCTCTTTATTTACTGTCCTGGTTTTAGAGATTATATTGTTCTGTATTATTCTATCACAGTAATTATTTCATATTAAAGTGGAATCTCACTTATCCAACATTTGCTTATCCAATGTTCTGGATTATCCAACGCAGTCTGCCTTTTAGTAATCAATGTTTTTGTAGTCAGTGTTTTAAATTCATTCTGATATTTTGGTGGTAAATTTGTAAATACAGTAATTACTACATAGCATTACTGCGCATGGAACTACTTTTTCTGTCAAATTTGTTGTATAACATGATGTTTTGGTGCTTAATTTGTATAATGATTACTTAATTTGATGTTTAATCGGCTTTTCCTGAATTCCTTCTTATTATCCAACATATTCACTTATCCAACGTTCTGCCAGCCTGTTTATGTTGAATAAGTGAGACTCTACTGTATATTGATAATCTTATATTATTTGCTTAGAACTGGATTATATGAGGCCCCTTCTACCCAGCTGTATAAAATGCACACTGAAGTGGATTATATGGCAGTGTGGAGTCAAGATAATTCAGTGCCAAGCAGATAATATAAGATTCTAAATGGGTTATATAGCTGTGTGGAAGGGCCTTGAGTCTACACTGCCATATAATCCAGTTAACATCAGATAATCTGTGGAGGAGGCCTAAGTGAGGCCTAACTCTGCCTGTCCCCTGGGCTGAGTGGGTTGCTAGGAGCCCAAGTGGGCGGAGCTTAGCCTTCTAACTGGCAGCAAATGGATAAAAACAACTATTCCTCTCCCTCTAATTGGGACTTTATTTTTCTTTTCTTTTTGTTTTATCAACCTAGAGGCGTGGATGATGGGTTGTGTTGTCAAATTTCGAGGTTGGGGGGCCTGTAGTTTTGTTGTTTTCTTGGTTGCCGGGATTCCATCACTCTTTTATATATATAGATGACACAGCAAACAAGATAGATATGCTGGCATAATAATAATAATAATAATAATAATAATAATAATAATAATAATAATTTTGGACGGTTTCTGGCATTGTATATTTCTGCCACTTCTGTGACTGTTCATTTGTATTTTGATTCCGTAGCTCACTTGTCGATGGATGTCCTGAATCAGCAGCATCCACCGTGGTCCTTTTTATCCTGGGCAACGACCGAGCCAGTATAGACTTCTTTTTGGTTTGATTCTCCATACTGCTAATGGGTTAGGTGCTCTGAGTTCTGCTCCTCAGAACTAAGCAGTCAAAGAAGAAGAACATGCCCTGGCAGAAGATGTAAAGCAAAGTGAAGAATCTGCTTTGATTGAAGTCAAAAATCAGAAACTCCTCAAAGCACATCAGACAAAAAACCAGTACAAGAAAACCGCACTACAAACTAGAGCTGACGGCTGGGACAACAAAACATTGCATGGAAAGTTCCTTGACAAAATTGAAGGAAAAGCTGATAAGGAGAAGACCTGGCTGTGGCTCACGAATGGGACCCTGAAGAAGAAGACAGAAGGCCTGATCCTTGCAGCCCAGGAGCAAGACATCAGGACAAAGGCAATTCAGGCCAAGATCGAAAAATCAGCTGATGACCCAAAATGCAGACTGTGCAAGGAAACCGACGAAACCATGGATCATATCCTCAGCTGCTGTAAGAAAATCGCACAGACAGACTACAAACAGAGGCACAACTATGTGGCCCAAATGATCCATTGGAACTTATGCCTCAAGTACCACCTCCCAGCAGCAAAGAACTGGTGGGATCACAAACCTGCAAAAGTATTAGAAAATGAACACGCAAAGATACTGTGGGACTTCCGAATCCAGACTGACAAAGTTCTGGAACACAACACACCAGACATCACAGTTGTGGAAAAGAACAAGGTTTGGATCATTGATGTCGCCATCCCAGGGGACAGTCGCATTGACGAAAAACAACAGGAAAAACTCAGCCGTTCTCAGGACCTCAAGATTGAACTTCAAAGACTCTGGCAGAAACCAGTGGGGGTTGGTGCTCATCTCCATTTCTAAGCCGAAGAGCCGGCGTTGTCCGTAGACACCTCCAAGGTCATGTGGCCACTGGCATGACTGCAGGGAGAGCCGTTACCTTTCCGCTGGAGCGGTACCTATTGATCTACTCACATTTGCATGTTTTTAAATGCTAGGTTGGCAGAAGCTGGGGCTAACAGCAGGAGCTCATTCCACTCCCCGGATTCAACTCTGCGACCTTTTGGTCCGCAAGTTCAGCAGCTCAGCCACCCGAGGCCCCCAATAGTAATCATAAATAATGTAATAAAATAATGTAATAAAATGTAATATTACTAATAATATTACCATATAATTATTTAGTACAATATAGTAATTTAATGCTTATATTATGCTATGCTATTAATATATTGTATGTACATTTGATTTTTAAGCCGCTCTGAGTCCCCTTTGGGGTGAGAAGAGTGGGATATAAACGTAGTAAAATAAATAAATAAATAAATAAATAAATAAATAAATAAATAAATAAATAATGTATTTATTTATCTTTCTGCTCAAAATGGCAAACCCAGAGTTTCCAGGTCAAATGTTTCTCATTTTAGAAATCAAGCACAGTGTGTGCATGTGTGTGTGTTAGTACAATATAGTAATTTAATGCTTATATTATGCTATGCTATTAATATTTTGTATGTACATTTGATTTTTAAGCCGCTCTGAGTCCCCTTTGGGGTGAGAAGAATGGGATATAAACGTAGTAAAATAAATAAATAAATAAATAAATAAATAAATAAATAAATAATGTATTTATTTATCTTTCTGCTCAAAATGGCAAACCCAGAGTTTCCAGGTCAAATGTTTCTCATTTTAGAAATCAAGCACAGTGTGTGTATGTGTGTGTGTGGAGAAAAATATAGTTTCTCAGGGTTAGAAAAACATAAGAAAAGTCAATTTCAGCCACTGATGGCTTTAATGAAGCAGAAAAGCCAACCACTTACCAGGAGAAGGAACTCCCTTTGGAACCTTAGAATCATAGAATCATAGAATAGTAGAGTTGGAAGAGACCACATGGGCCATCCAGTCCAACCCCCTGCTAAGAAGCAGGAAATTGCATTCAAAGCACCCCCGACAGATGGCCATCCAGCCTCTGTTTAAAAGCCTCCAAAGAAGGAGCCTCCACCACGGCCCCGGGGAGAGAGTTCCACTGGTGAACAGCCCTTCTCACAGTGAGGAAGTTCTTCCTGATGTTCAGGTGGAATCTCCTTTCCTGTAGTTTGAAGCCATTGTTCCATTGTGTCCTAGTCTAAAAAACAAGCTCCCTCCCTCCTCCCTATGACTTCCCCTCACGTATTTGTCCATGGCTATCATGTCTCCTCTCAGCCTTCTCTTCTGCAGGCTAAACATGCCCAGCTCTTTAAGCCGCTCCTCATAGGGCTTGTTCTCCAGACCCTTCATCATTTTAGTCTCCCTCCTCTGGACGCTTTCCAGCTTGTCAACATCTCCCTTCAACTGTGGTGCCCAAAATTGGACACAGTGTGATTCCAGGTAAAGTGGTCTGACCAAGGCAGAATAGAATAAGGGGGAGCATAACTTCCCTGGATCTAGACGCTATTCCCCTCTTGATGCAGGACAGAATCCCGTTGGCTTTTTTAGCAGCCGCATCACATTCCTGGCTCATGTTCCCCTTCCTCCCCACGAGGACTCCAAGGTCTTTTTCGCACACACTGCTGTCAAGCCAGGCATCGTCCCCCATTCTGTATCTTTGATTTCCATTTTTTCTGCCGAAGTGAAGTCTCTTGCATTTGTCCCTGTTGAACTTCATTTTGTTAGTTTCGGCCAATCATCTCTCTAGTCTGTCAAGATCGTTTTGAATTCTGCTCCTGTCTTCTGGAGTGTTGGCTCTCCCTCCGAGTTTGGTGTCATCTGCAAACTTGATGATCGTGCCTTCTAACCCTTCGTCTAAGTCGTTAATAAAGATGTTGAACAGAACCGGGCCCAGGACGGAGCCCTGCTTGTGGCACTCCACTTGTCACTTCTTTCCATGATGAAGACGACGCATTGGTGAGAATCACCCTTTGGGTTCGTTCGCTTAGCCAATTACAGATCCACCTAACCGTAGTTTTGATATAACCTTGATATAAAAAGGCAAAGGCAGCACCTTGGGCAGGTGTTTACAGGTGAGGCAGAACCCGCCCCTCCCAGGTTAATGGCTTTGTAGTTCTCCACCCAGAGACAAGCCGAGATGGAGGCCAAAAGGGGAAGATTATGCAACCTGAAAGGTGTCGGTTGTGGAAGGAACTCCACGGCTGTCAACTTTCCCCCTTTAATCATTGCAAGCAACCTATTGCTCCCCACTGAAAGCTTCCTGGTAACGCTTGGGAGTTGTAGTTTCACAGGATCAGGGGTCCTCAAACTTTTAAAGCAGAGGGCCGGTCCATGGTCCTTCAGACTGTTGAGGGGCCGAATTATCATTTGGAGAAAAAAAACCCAAAAAATTGCTATGCACACTGCACATGTCTTACTTGTAGTGCAAAACAATGAAAGAACAATACAATATTTAAAAATGAAAACATTTGTAACCAACATAAACCTATCAGGATTTCAATGGGAAGTGTGGGCCTGCTTCTGGCCAATGAGATAGTCAAGTGAATTAAGATTGTTGTTGTTGTGTGCCTTCAAGTCATTTCAGACTTTGGGCGAGCCTAAGTCTAAAATTATTTATTTATTCATTTACTACATTTATTTATTACATTTATATCCCTCCTTTCTCACCCCGAAAGGGATTTAGAGCAGCTGTATGTACATACAATATATTATATTATTAGCATAGCACAATATTAGCATTATATATTACTATATTGAACCACTATACTGTAATATTATATGTAATATACTGTATATCATATAATTAATATTATTATATGGTATTATTCGTATTATATTTGTAGGAGGCTCCGGTGGCCTAGGGGATAAAAGCCTTGTGACTTGAAGGTTGGGCTGCTGACCTGAAAGCTGCCAGGTTCGAATCCTACCCGGGGAGAGTGCGGATGAGCTCCCTCTATCAGCTCCAGCTCCATGCGGGGACATGAGAGAAGCCTCCCACAAGGATGGTAAAACATCAAAAACATCCAGGCGTCTCCTGGGCAACGTCCTTGCAGACGGCCAATTCTCTCACTCCAGAAGCAACTCCGGTTGCTCCTGACACGAAAAAAAGTATTATATTGTATTACATTATAATATTATTATCAATATTTATATGTATATACATTATATTATATTATTTTAAATGATATAAAAATATTATATTATAAAACTGAGGGTAGGGGCCAGGTAAATGACCTTGGAGGGCCGCATCCGGCCCCCGGGCCTTAGTTTGGGGACCCCTGGCATAGCACAATATTAGCATTATATATTACTATATTGAACTATACCACTATACTATTATATAATATGTAATATATAACATTTAATATTATTATATGGTATTATTATTAGTATTATATTGTATAACGTAATATTATTATCAATATTATATGTATATACAATATATTATATTATTAAAACTGAGGGCGGGGGCCAGGTAAATGACCTCGGAGGGCCGCATCCGGCCCCCGGGCCTTAGTTTGGGGACCCCTGGCATAGCACAATATTAGCATTATATATTACTATATTGAACTATACCACTATCTATATATATAAAAGAGTGATGGCATCACGGCGACCCACAAAACAACAAAACTACAGGCCCCCCAACCTCGAAATTTGACAACACAACCCATCATCCACGCCTCTAGGTTGATACAACAAAAAGAAAAGAAAAATAAAGTCCTAATTAGAGAGAGAGGAATAATTGCTTTTATCCAATTGCTGCCAGTTAGAAGGCTAAGCTCCTCCAACTTGGTCTCCTAGCAACCCAATAAAAAATAATAAAAAGCACTAAAAATTAATACAATAAAATACTATAATAACAGAAAATAACTAAAAATAATACAAGAAAATAATTAAATAATAAATATAAATATAATAATAATATATAATAAATATAAATATAACTTACAATAAAATTAATAAAAATGCAAATAAAAAATAAAAATTACACAACAATTTTTAACCAATACCACTACCACTTTGCCACAGCAACGCGTGGCCGGGCACAGCTAGTACTATTATATAATATGTAATATATAACATTTAATATTATTATATGGTATTATTATTAGTATTATATTGTATAACATAATATTATTATCAATATTATATGTATATACAATATATTATATTATTAAAACTGAGGGCGGGGGCCAGGTAAATGACCTTGGAGGGCCGCATCCGGCCCCCGGGCCTTAGTTTGGGGACCCCTGCTCTAGACAGCAATGAGGCTCCAGGCAGACGGGGGGTGGTGTGGCGGTGAGTGGGAAACCGGCTTCTCAGAATAGCCGGGCCCGTCTGATGTATATTTGGAGCCCTAGGCTTGGACCGGCCCCACCTGATCATTATTGGTGTCTCTGTCCTTTGGAGGATCCCTTTGGCAGCGACGGCCAGAAAGCCGTTCTGCGGTCATGAGCCATCCCCAAAGGAATGTAAACACTCCGGCAAAGAGAGCGCATTCCCTGCTCTTGGGAAGGAAGGCCATTCAAGCGCCAAACCAAGAAACACAGATACAGGCAGCCCCCCAGTTACAAACAATATTGGATCTGTAGGTTTGTCCTTATGTTGACTTTGTATGCAAGTCAGAACTGGGACTTTTGAAAGTGTAACTCCAATCAAATCTATGTTTAGAATAAAAGTGAACATATGTATGTATGTACTGTATATACTCGAGTAGAAGCCTAGTTTTTCAGCCCTTTTTTTTAAGACTGAAAAAGCCCCCCTCGGCTTATACTCGGGTGAGGGTCCTGGTTGGCTTATATTTGGGTCAGCTTATACTCGAGAATATATGGTACATTTATTATTTTTCTCTATTATTATTGCTACTATTACATTTATTTTACTCTATTTTTATTATTATTATTATAAATAATACATTTGTGTTGTCGAAGGCTTTCATGGATCACAGGGTTGTTGTATGTCTTTCGGGCTGTATGGCCATGTTCCAGAAGCATTCTCTCCTTACATTTCGCCCACATCTATGGCAGGCATCCTCAGAGGTTGTAAGGCATGGAGAGACTAGGCAAGGAATACTAATAATAATGAGCGGTAGAATTCCTTTCCTTGCCTAGTTTATCCATGCCTCACAACCTCTGAGGATGCCTGCCATAGATGTGGGCGAAACGTCAGAGAATACTTCTGGAACATGGCCACACAGCCCGAAAGACATACAACAACCCAATAATACATTTATTATTTCACTCTGATCTTATTATTATTATTGCATTTATTATTTTACTGTATTTATTATTACATGTATTATTTTCCTGTATTTACTACTACAGTAGAGACTCACTTATCCAAGCCTCGCTTATCCAAGCCTTTGGATTATCCAAGCCATTTTTGTAGCCAATGTTTTCAATATTTCGTGATATTTTGGTGCTAAATTCGTAAATACAGTAATTACAACATAACATGACTGCGTATTGAACTGCTTTTTCTGTCAAATGTGTTGTAAAACATGATGTTTTGGTGCTTAATTTGTAAAATCATAACCTAATTTGATGTTTAATAGGGCTTTTCCTTAATCCATCCTTATTATCCAAGATATTATCTTATCCAAGCTACAGACTCTACTGTACTTCCATACTGGAGATGCACCCTTAGTAAAACTGCAGCTCCCAGAATCCCATTGCATGGCGACTTGGCAGTTCAAAGAGTTCAGTCTATAGTGGAAAAGCACCCTTAGTGAAACTACAACTCCCAGCTATCAAATTGCATTAATTCCATACTGGAGATGCACCCTTAGTGAAACTGCAGCTCCCAGAATCCCATCACATGGAGACTTGGCAGTTCAAAGAGTTCAGTCTATAGTGGAAACGCACCCTTAGTGAAACTACAACTCCCAGCATCTCATAACTAGGAACCATTGCCATGAAAATGCTATCAAATGGCATTCTTTCCATAGTGGAGATGCACCCTTAGTGAAACTACAACTCCCAGCATCTCATAACTAGGAACCATTGCCATGAAAATGCTATCAAATGGCATTCTTTCCATAGTGGAGATGCACCCTTAGTGAAACTACAACTCCCAGCATCTCATAACTAGGAACCATTGCCATGAAAATGCTATCAAATGGCATTCTTTCCATAGTGGAGATGCATCCTTACTGAAACTACAACTCCCAGAATCCCATAGCTTGGAGCCATTTATTTATTTATTTAATACAACATTTATATCCCGCCCTTCTCACCCTATAGGGGACTCAGGGCGGCTTACAATAAAACACACATATATAAAAATATAAAATACAGTGCAAATCAATTAAAATTAATTAGTTAATTGATTACAACAACATTCATAAAAATACAGTGATAAGTAAACAGAGGGCCCCCGGCGGCACAGTGTGTTAAAGCGCTAAGCTGCTGAACTTGCGGACCAAAAGGTCCCAGGTTCAAATACCGGGAGCGGAATGAGCGCCCGCTGTTAGCCCCAGCTCCTGCCAACCTAGCAGTTCGAAAACATGCAAATGTGAGTAGATCAATAGGTATTGCTCCAGCGGGAAGGTAATGGTATTCCATGCAGTCATGCCGGCCACATGGAGATGTCTATGGACAACGCCGGCTCTTCGGCTTACAAATGGAGATGAGCACCAACCCCCAAAGTGTGAGTAGATCAATAGGTACTGCTCCGGTGGGAAGGTAACGGAGTTCATGCAGTCATGCCAGTGGCCACATGACCTTGGAGGTGTCTACGGACAATGCCGGCTCTTTGGCTTAGAAATGGAGATGAGCACCAACCCCCAGAGTGTGAGTAGATCAATAGGTACTGCTCCGGTGGGAAGGTAACAGCGTTCCATGCAGTCATGCCTATGGCCACATGACCTTGGAGGTGTCTACGGACAACGCCGGCTCCTCTGCTTAGAAATGGAGATGAACACCAACCCCCAGATTTGGACACAACTGGACTTAACATCGGGGGAAACCTTTACCTTATGTATATGTATATGTATCTATATACACACACTAGCTTTGCCCGGCCATGCATTGCTGTGGCTTATGGGAATCATTAAGTCAGGGGTCCCCAAACTAAGGCCCGGTGGCCGGATGCGGCCCATCGAAGCTATTTATCCGGCCCCCATGGCGCAAGGGCAGAAGGGGGTTGGACTAAATGACCCAAGGGGTCTCTTCTTCTCTTAAAACCATTATTATTATTATTATTATTATTATTATTATTATTATTATTATTATTATTATTATTATTATTAAGCAAACAAGATAGATATTCTGGATTTCGTATCACAAGATCACATTATTATTATTATTATTATTATTATTATTATTATTATTAACATTGAGGCTGGGTGACCATCTGTCAGGGGTGCTTTGCTTGTGCTTTTGGTGCACAAAGGCAGAAGGGGATTGGACTCAATGGCCCAAAGGGTCTCTTCCAACCCTCTTTATTATTATTATTATTATTATTATTATTATTATTATTATTATTATTATTAATTAACATTGAGGCTGGGTGACCATCTGTCAGGGGTGCTTTGGTTGTGCTTTCGGTGCACAAAGGCAGAAGGGGATTGGACTCAATGGCCCAAAGGGTCTCTTCCAACCCTCTTTATTATTATTATTATTATTATTATTAATTAACATTGAGGCTGGGTGACCATCTGTCAGGGGTGCTTTGGTTGTGCTTTCGGTGCACAAAGGCAGAAGGGGATTGGACTCAATGGCCCAAAGGGTCTCTTCCAACCCTCTTTATTATTATTATTATTATTATTATTATTATTATTATTATTATTATTATTAATTAACATTGAGGCTGGGTGACCATCTGTCAGGGGTGCTTTGGTTGTGCTTTCGGTGCACAAAGGCAGAAGGGGATTGGACTCAATGGCCCAAGGGGTCTCTTCCAACCCTCTTTATTGTTGTTGTTGTTGTTGTTATTATTATTATTATTATTGCTCGGTGGCAACTATAGTCCGGCCTTCCAACGATCCGAAGGATCGTGAACTGGCCCCCTGTTTAAAAAGTTTGGGGATCCCTGCATTAAGTAAACAAATGGGTGCAATCAGGTCTAAAAATACAGGTCTGTCAATGGCAGTGAAAGTGCTGCCCAACTGCCCTTATTCCACAGACTGCAGAATGATGAACCCTTGGCCTGACTGCTGGGATTTGCCAGAAATAGTAGCCCCCTCCTTCCGACAGGTTGCCAAATGGGTCGCCTATTCTTGTAGCCGCCGCCGCCGCTGCTGAGTCACGCTGGCAGTGATGCACACCGAAAGGCCAGCCCGCCTCCTGCTCGTGGCCCAAACAAAAGCCTCCCGCGGCCTCTTAGCATGGTTTGGCTCACGCATGAAAGAGCTGCTTGGTCATCACTCTGTGCATCACACGGGGAGCCAAGGGTTTGGGAGAATCCCGGTTCAGACTGGGAGGAGGCGTGTGGGCACAAGGGTGGCCGGGGCAACCTCAGACAGGGCCCCGAGCTGGTGACTCAGAGCCGGACTGGCCGAGGGGCTTGTTATTTGGCCCAGATGTCTGGGATGCCGACTGGAGGTCACCAGCCAAAAAATGAAGCCTCCGCTCTTTGGAGCTGAGTCACGGCTTGATGAATGACACAGATCTGCACCTTCCATTCATTCATTCATCCATTCATGGATCCAGGCACTGAGCCTAATGATGCATCTCCCTGTAGAATGAATGGAGTTTGGCATCACTTGAACAGGAGCCTCCGGTGGCGTAGTGGGTTAAAGCCTTGTGACTTGAAGGTTGGGTTGCTGACTTGAATGCTGCCAGGTTCGAATCCCACCCAGGGAGAGCGCGGATGATCTCCCTCTGTCAGCTCCAGCTCCATGCGGGGACATGAGAGAAGCCTCCCACAAGGATGGGAAAACATCAAAACAACGTCCTTGCAGACAGCCAATTCTCTCACTCCAGAAACAACTCTGGTTGCTCCTGACATGAAAAAAAAAATCACTTGAACTACCAAGGGTCAATGCAATACAATCCTGGGAGTTATAGTTTTACTAAGGGTGTATCGACACTATTGAACAACGGTTTGACCTCATTTGAACTGCCATGGAATCCCGGGAGATGTAGTTTTACTAAGGGTGTATTGATAGGGATAGCTCTAGGTGAAGGGTAACAAAAGGTAAATAATATGAGTAATATAGTTAGAGAGTGAAAATACTACAATAACTGTATTGCAAATTTGTTAAAGAATGTATAAGTTTTAAGTACTGAATATGTAAAATTCACAATTTTTCAATAATTTAAATAAAAAACTGGAGAAAAAAGGAATATATATATAAAGAATGAATGGAGTTTGGCATCACTTGAATTACCAAGGGTCAATGCAATACAATCCTGGGAGCTATACTTTTACTAAGGGTGTATCGACACTATTGAACAACGGTTTGATGGAATCCCGGGAGATGTAGTTTTACTAAGGGTGTACTGACGCTATAGAATAAGTTTGTCCTATGGAATCCAGGGATAATGATTTGATCAGAGTTGGACAGTCTTATCCTAAATTAGAGCTTGATGTAAACATTCAAAAACATTTAACCTACTGATGCCTCAATTAATGTAATTTTATTGGTATCTATTTATATTTCTAAAATTTACCACCCTCGACTTATACTGGAGTCAATGTTTTCCCAGGTTTTTTGTGGTAAAATTAGGTGCCTCGGCTTATATTCAGGTCGGCTTATACTCGGGTATATACGGTAATAATATAAATAATAATAATAATAATAATAATAATAATAATAATAATAATAATGCAATTAAGGCCAAAATTGAAAAATCAGCTGATGACCCAAAATGCAGACTCTGCAAGGAAACCGACGAAACCATTGATCATATCCTCAGCTGCTGTAAGAAAATCGCACAGACAGACTACAAACAGAGGCACAACTATGTGGCCCAAATGATTCATTGGAACTTATGCCTCAAGTACCACCTCCCTGCAGGAAAGAACTGGTGGGATCACAAACCTGCAAAAGTATTGGAAAATGAGCACGCAAAGATACTGTGGGACTTCCGAATCCAGACTGACAAAGTTCTGGAACACAACACACCAGACATCACAGTTGTGGAAAAGAAAAAGGTTTGGATCATTGACGTCGCCATCCCAGGTGACAGTCGCATTGACGAAAAACAACAGGAAAAACCCAGCCGCTATCAGGACCTCAAGATTGAACTTCAAAGACTCTGGCAGAAACCAGTGCAGGTGGTCCCGGTGGTGATCAGCACACTGGGTGCCGTGCCAAAAGATCTCAGCCGGCATTTGGAAACAATAGACATTGACAAAATTACGATCTGCCAACTGCAAAAGGCCACCCTGCTGGGATCTGCGCACATCATCCGAAAATACATCACACAGTCCTAGACAGTGGCGAAGTGTTCGACATGTGATTTTGTGATATGAAATCCAGCATATCTATCTTGTTTGCTGTGTCATAATATAATAATAATAATAAGAAGAAGAAGAAGAAGAAGAAAATACATCACACAGTCCTAGACACTTGCGAAGTGTTCAACTTGTGATTTTGTGAAACGAAATCCAGCATATCTATCTTGTTTGCTGTGTCATAATATAATAATAATAATAATAATAATAATAATATCACAGAGTTCTAGACACTTGGGAAGTGTTCGACTTGTGATTTTGTGATACGAAATCCAGCATATCTATCTTGTTTGCTGTGTCATAATATAATAATAATAATAATAATAATAATAATAATAATAATAGTATCACACAGTCCTATACACTTGGGAAGTGTTCGACTTGTGATTTTGTGATACGAAATCCAGCATATCTATCTTGTTTACTGTGTCATAATATAATAATAATAATAATAATAATAATAATAATAATAATATCACACAGTCCTAGACACTTGGGAAGTGTTCGACTTGTGATTTTGTGAAACGAAATCCAGCATATCTATCTTGTTTGCTGTGTCATAATATAATAATAATAATAATAATAATAATAATAATAATAATAATAATAATATCACACAGTCCTAGACACTTGGGAAGTGTTCGACTTGTGATTTTGTGATACGAAATCCAGCATATCTATCTTGTTTACTGTGTCATAATATAATAATAATAATAATAATAATAATAATAATAATAATAATAATAATAATAATAATATCACAGAGTTCTAGACACTTGGGAAGTGTTCGACTTGTGATTTTGTGATATGAAATCCAGCATATCTATCTTGTTTACTGTGTCATAATATAATAATAATAATAATAATAATAATAATAATAATAATAATAATAATATCACACAGTCCTAGACACTTGGGAAGTGTTCGACTTGTGATTTTGTGAAACGAAATCCAGCATATCTATCTTGTTTGCTGTGTCATAATATAATAATAATAATAATAATAATAATATCACACAGTCCTAGACACTTGGGAAGTGTTCGACTTGTGATTTTGTGATACGAAATCCAGCATATCTATCTTGTTTACTGTGTCATAATATAATAATAATAATAATAATAATAATAATAATAATAATAATAATAATAATATCACAGAGTTCTAGACACTTGGGAAGTGTTCGACTTGTGATTTTGTGATACGAAATCCAGCATATCTATCTTGTTTACTGTGTCATAATATAATAATAATAATAATAATAATAATAATAATAATAATAATAATAATAATAATATCACACAGTCCTAGACACTTGGGAAGTGTTCGACTTGTGATTTTGTGATACGAAATCCAGCATATCTATCTTGTTTGCTGTGTCATAATATAATAATAATAATAATAATAATAATAATATCACACAGTCCTAGACACTTGCGAAGTGTTCGACTTGTGATTTTGTGAAACGAAATCCAGCATATCTATCTTGTTTGCTGTGTCATAATATAATAATAATAATAAGAAGAAAATACATCACAGTCCTAGACACTTGCGAAGTGTTCGACATGTGATTTTGTGATATGAAATCCAGCATATCTATCTTGTTTGCTGTGTCATAATATAATAATAATAATAATAATAATAATAATAATAATAATAATAATAATAATAATATCACACAGTCCTAGACACTTGGGAAGTGTTCGACTTGTGATTTTGTGATACGAAATCCAGCATATCTATCTTGTTTGCTGTGTCATAATAAAATAATAATAATATAGTAATCCAGACAGAGACTCTTTTGCTGGTGTGAAAATGATTTCCAAAAGCGGAGTTAATTTCTCCCACCCTTCTTTCGCCCGGCCTTTTCCTTCCATCTCATGTATGTATATATATTTCGGCTGGGAAAGGAAACCAGGCAGGAAAAGGCATTGGAGACACAGTGTGCAGCCAAGAGAAAGGGCCATTAAAACCCTGCACATCCCTCACACTGCATCTGGGTGAGTTCGAAAGAATAATAAGAAAAAGAGAGAGAAATGCACATTGTTGGCCTGTGCTCATGCATTTCAGAGGATGACAGGCCTCGGAAAAGTTGCTTTCCAATGCTATCAAAACACGGGAGTTGTAGTTTGACTAAGGCTGCCTCTATCTGCTGCAGAATGAATGCAGTTTGGTCCCACTTGAACTGCAATGGCTGAATACTATGGAGTCGTTGGGAGTTTTAGCTTTACAAGGTCTTCTGCTCCCAGGATTCCAAAGAATGTAGCCATGGAGGAGAAAGTGGTACAAAACAGCATTAATTCAACAGTGTAGATGCACCCAAATACTTTCGTACGAGTTATTTTAAAAATAAAAAGACCCAGTTTTTTGAACTGAACACGCCTACCTGTAATTTATAATGTGTTTTATGAATACTGATGTAAGTTAATAATAATTTTTAACTGATTTATATTGCACTGTATAATTTTTATACAGTAGAATCTCACTTATCCAACACTCGCTTATCCAACGTTCTGGATTATCCAACGCATTTTTGTAGTCAATGTTTTCAATATATCATGATATTTTGGTGCTAAATTTGTAAATACAGTAATTACTACATAACATTACTGCGTATTGAACTACTTTTTCTGTCAAATTTGTTGTATAACATGATGTTCTGGTGCTTAATTTTTAAAATCATAACCTAATTTGATGTTTAATAGGCTTTTCCTTAATGTCTCCTTATTATCCAACATATTCGCTTATCCAACGTTCTGCCGGCCCGTTTATGTTGGATAAGTGAGACTCTACTGTATATGCGTTTTATTGTAAGCCGCCCTGAGTCCCCTGTTGGGTGAGAAGGGCGGGATATAAATATTGTAATAAATAAATAAATAAAAATCAGATTGAAAACTATCCAAAACACACACACATACACACATATTATATGCATACATATGCAACACATATACACATACATACAGATATACAGTAGAGTCTCACTAATCCAAGACTCGCTTATCCAACGTTCTGGATTATCCAAGGCATTTTTGTAGTCAAATGTTTTCAATACATCGTGATATTTTGGTGCTAAATTCATAAATACAGTAATTACAACATAACATTACTGTGTGTTGAACTACTTTTTCTGTCAAATTTGTTGTATAACATGTTTTGGTGCTTAATTTGTAAAATCATAACCTAATTTGATGTTTAATAGGCTTTTCCTTAATATCTCATTATCCAACATATTCGCTTATCCAACGTTCTGCCGGCCCATTTACGTTGGATAAGCAAGACTCTACTGTATAGGCATACACATGTATACAGATATATTTGCATACATGCCAACGTTTCTTTTACAAAAAGGTAAACGAACAAAACAAAACCCGTTACAACATTTCCAGACTCACTTTCTCTCCATGGAAGCTTGGAAAAGTTACTTTTCTTTGCCAGTAACTCTCAATCATCCAAAGAAGCAACTTTTCCGAGCTCTGATCCCTCTCTGCCTGGCCTGAGAAAAGTTACTTTGTTGATAGCAACTCCAATTGTCCAAAAGTTGTCCAAAAAAGTTTCTTTTTTCTAGCAATTCCCAGTCAAACAAAAATGTAACTTTTCTGGCTGAAGACTTTCCTTGATGAGATAAAAATTAATTACTTCCCCCCAAAATGTAACTTTTTCCAATTTCTGCCCCCTTCTTGACTTAGTTGGGAAAAGTTACTTTTCTGCCAGTAACTCCAAAAGACAAAAAAGTAACTTTTCCAAATTCAACAACCTTTGTTACTTGGTTGGGAAAAGTTACTGTTCTGCCGGTAACTTACAATGGTCCAAAACATAACTTTCCCAAATTTAATCCCTTTCTTGACTTAGTTGAGAAAAGTTACTTTTCTGCCAGTAACTCCAAAATACAAAAAAGTAACGTTTCCAAATTCAGAAACCTTTGTTACTTAGTTGGGAAATGTTACTGTTCTGCCAGTAACTTACAATGGTCCAAAAAGTAACTTTTCCAAATTCAATCCCTTTCTTGACTTAGTTGGGAAAAGTTACTGTTCTGCCAGTAACTCGAAAAGACAAAAAAGTAACTTTTCCAAATTCAGCAACCTTTGTTACTTGGTTGGGAAATGTTACTGTTCTGCCAGTAACTTACAATGGTCCAAAAAGTAACTTTTCCAAATTCAATCCCTTTCTTGACTTAGTTGGGAAAAGTTACTGTTCTGCCAGTAACTCGAAAAGACAAAAAAGTAACTTTTCCAAATTCAGCAACCTTTGTTACTTGGTTGGGAAATGTTACTGTTCTGCCAGTAACTTACAATGGTCCAAAAAGTAACTTTTCCAAATTCAATCCCTTTCTTGACTTAGTTGGGAAAAGTTACTGTTCTGCCAGTAACTCGAAAAGACAAAAAAGTAACTTTTCCAAATTCAGCAACCTTTGTTACTTGGTTGGGAAATGTTACTGTTCTGCCAGTAACTTACAATGGTCCAAAAAGTAACTTTTCCAAATTCAATCCCTTTCTTGACTTAGTTGGGAAAAGTTACTGTTCTGCCAGTAACTCGAAAAGACAAAAAAGTAACTTTTCCAAATTCAGCAACCTTTGTTACTTGGTTGGGAAATGTTACTGTTCTGCCAGTAACTTACAATGGTCCAAAAAGTAACTTTTCCAAATTCAATCCCTTTCTTGACTTAGTTGGGAAAAGTTACTGTTCTGCCAGTAACTCGAAAAGACAAAAAAGTAACTTTTCCAAATTCAGCAACCTTTGTTACTTGGTTGGGAAATGTTACTGTTCTGCCAGTAACTTACAATGGTCCAAAAAGTAACTTTTCCAAATTCAATCCCTTTCTTGACTTAGTTGGGAAAAGTTACTGTTCTGCCAGTAACTCGAAAAGACAAAAAAGTAACTTTTCCAAATTCAGCAACCTTTGTTACTTGGTTGGGAAATGTTACTGTTCTGCCAGTAACTTACAATGGTCCAAAAAGTAACTTTCCCAAATTCAATCCCTTTCTTGACTTAGTTGGGAAAAGTTACTGTTCTGCCAGTAACTTCAAATGGTACAAAGTAACTTTTCTAGCTTCAGTCCCCCCTTGCCTGAGCTAAAACTTAATTAGTTCCCCAAAAAGTGACTTTTCCAAACTCTGGTCCCTTCCTTACTTAATTGGGAAACGTTACTGTTCCGCCAGCAACTCCAAATGGTCCCCCCAAAAAAGTAACTTCCCGAAGCAACGTTCCTCCATTGCCTGTCTTTCCTTTTTTTTTCCCGCGAGTTTCATTTCCGCGCGGCCACGTGACTGGCAGTCCCAGGCCGAGTACAAACAACCCGCCCGTCGCCCCTGGCAACGGCGTTCCATTCTTCCCCCCCCCCGCTCCGCGCACGTTTACGTCAGCACGCCGGGGCCCCGTGTTCACTTTGTTGACGTTGCCCGGCAACGACGCTACCCGTTGCCTTGATGACGACGCAAGGGGGCGGAGCTTGCCCTTCAGCAGGCCTCAACCCACAGGGGCGGAGTCAGTAGGCCGCTGGTGCCAGGCACGGCGGCCACGAGGAGGGGGGGCTGCTGTCGCTCGGGGAGATACTATTTTTGTGTCAGGATGGGAAGGGGGGGGGGTGCTATTATAAAACAGACCCGGTGAAGAGATTTTAGAGTCTCCACAGAGCCTAAAAATTGGAATACTAAATTACACTCAGAATTAGAAAAGTTGGGAAGGGGTCCCAAAAGGTCATCTAGTCCACCCCCTTCTGGACCCCAATACTGAAGCATCCGTGAAACTTAAAGACAAATACAGTAGAGTCTCACTTATCCAACATTCTGGATTATCTAATAGAGTCTGCCTTTTAGTAGTCAAGTGTTTTTGTAATCAATGTTTTCAATACATTGTGATATTTTGGTGCTAAATTCGTAAATACAGTTACAGTAAATACAGTAAATACAATAAAACCACTAGTAAATTACTACATAGCATTACTGCGTATTGAACTACTTTTTCTGTCAAATTTGTTGTATACCATGATGTTTTGGTGCGTAATTTGTAAAATCATAACCTAATTTGCTGTTTAATAGGATTTTCCTTAATCCCTCCTTATTATCCAACATATTCGCTTATCCAACGTTCTGCCAGCCTGTTTATGTTGGATAAGTGGGACTCTATTACATTTATTATTTTTCTCTATTATTGTTGCTACTATTACATTTATTTTACTCTATTTTTATTATTACAATAGAGTCTCACTTATCCAAGCTAAACGGGCCGGCAGAACCTTAGATATGTGAATATGTTGGATAATAAGGAGGGATTAAGGAAAAGCCTATTAAACATCAAATTAGGTTATAATTTTACAAACTAAGCACAAAAACATCATGTTATACAACAAATGTGACAGAAAAAGTAGTTCAATACACAGTAATGCTGTGTTGTAATTACCGTATTTATGAATTTAGCACCAAAATATCACGATGTATTGAAAACATTGACTACAAAAATGCGTTGGATAATCAGAACGTTGCATAAGTGAGTGTTGGATAAGTGAGACTCTATTATTAGTACATTTATTATTTCACTCTGATCTTATTATTATTATTATTATTGCATTCTGCTGGCCCATTTATGTTGGATAAGTGAGACTCTACTGTAATAATAATAATAATAATAATAATAACAACAACTATTTTTGTAGACTGCCTCCATCTCCCCAAAGGGACTCAGGGTGGCTTACATATGGCACAAAGTGCCTAAAACAATGTGTAAAATAAACAACAGTACAATACAAAATAAAACCACTAGTATATAAAACAACAGTTTGAACTCAGAACAAAATAAGTGGTGTTTCTTTGCTTGTTTATTAAGGATAAGGCAAAAAGATAATTCTGCATTATTTAGGTTGCTGGCCATTTTTTCATATTTGTATTCTGTTTTAATATTTGTATATTTTGAAATTATATATATAATGATATAATAATAATAATAATAATATGTTGTCATAGGCTTTCATGGTCAAAATCACTGGGTTGCTGAGTTTTCCGGGCTGTCCATGTTCCAGAAGCATTCTCTCCTGACGTTTCGCCCACATCTATGGCAGGCATTCTCAGAGGTTGTGAGGTCTCTTGGAAACGAGGCAAGTGGGGTTTATGTATCTGGAATGATGTCCAGGGTGGGAGAGAGTACTCTTGTCTGTTTGAGGCAAGTGTGAATGATGCTACCAGTATTTAAAAAAACACTAAAATCAGGATTAAATAAAAAGCAACACTTAGAAAACGGGAAATCCAGATATGAAACAATCAGGGCCAGCAAGCAGCGCCCAACAGATATGTCTCCCAGGCAGGGAAGCAGCCAGGCTCTGAAGCTGCAAGGCCATTCAGTACTACCCATTATTCCATAGTGGATGCAAGGTTGGTCTTCCACCTGCTATTTATATCTTGCTAGAAAAAGCAAGATATAAACAATCATCATCATCATCATCATCATTTATGGCAATTCCTTCTCCACCACTACTACTACTAATAATAACTCCATTACTACTACTAAACCTGAGAGCCAGGAAAATAGTTCCATCTTGTCTCCTGTGCCATAGCAACATGCTATGCTAATTATAATACAATAATTTATAAATATATAATATATTGTATATACTTATAATATTGATAATAATATTATAATGTAATACAATATTATACTACTAATAATATAATAATATTAATTATATATTATATATTAAATGTAATATTACTAATAATATTACCATATAACGATATAGTACAATATAGTAATTTAATGCTTATACTACAGTAGAGTCTCAATTATCCAACGTTCTGGATTATCCAATGCATTTTTGTAGTCAATGTTTTCAATACATTGTGACATTTTGGTGCTAAATTCGTAATTAGACTAATTACTACATAGCATTACTGCGTATTGAACTACTTTTTCTGTCAAATTTGTTGTATAACATGATGTTTTGGTGCTTAATTTGTAAAATCATAACCTATTTTGATGTTTCATAGGCTTTTTCTTAATCTCTCCTTATTATCCAACATATTCGCTTATCCAACGTTCTGCCAGCCCGTTTATGTTGGATAAGTGAGACTCTACTGTAATTATATATTGTATGTACATTTGATTTGTAAGCTGCTCTGGGTCTCCTCCGGCGTGAGAAGAGCGGGATATAAATGTAGTAATAAATAAATAAATAATGATATCCTGATTTTGCTCTCTTAAAAGAGATCCAAAGCTGCTAACAATACTAAAAACATTACAATGTACAAATTAAAACCTAAAACATCAAAAAAAACACCCTAAAATAAAACCTAGCATAATACTATTAAAATTAAGTCACTACAATTATCCTGTTTCCCCAAAAATAAGACATCCCCAGAAAATAAGACTTAGTAGAGATGTTGCTGAATTGCTAAATATAAGACCTCCCCAGAAAGTAAGACCTAGCAAAGTTTTTGTTTGGAAGCGCATCCGCCAAACAGAACACCAGAGCATGTAAGATCGGTAAATGTACATACCATAGATTGCTGTACATGGAAATAATGGCAATAACAAGAAATTCTTGATAGGATTCACAGTTTGTCTGGTTATGCTGGTTTGTGATGACAACTACTGTACAGTATAGAATAAATGTTCATTTTTTTGTTCAACAATAAATGTGAATTCTTCTTCATGGAATAATAAGACATCCCCTGAAAATAAGACCTAGTGCATCTTTGGGAGCAAAAATTAATATAAGACACTGTCTTATTTTTGGGGAAACAGGGTATTAAAAACATATTAAGATACACTAGACCAGGGGTCCCCAAACTAAGGCCCGGGGGCCAGATGCGGCCCTCCAAGGTCATTTTCCTGGCCCCTGTCCTAAACTTTAGACTTAGGTTTGACCTATGTCTACCTGGTCTTTGGAGGTCTCTTTGCTTACTTATAGCCTTTTGAGATAATCTAGATGGTCTTTGGGTGTCTCTTTGCTTAGCTATGGCCATCTAGATGGCTTTTGGAGGTCACTTTCATTACCTATGGTCATATGAGACCGTCTAGATGGCCTTTGAGGGTGCCTTTACTTACCTATGGTTTTATGAGATCATCTTGATGGCCTTTGGGGGCCCCTTTCCTTACCTATGGTCTTATGAAACCATCTAGATGGTCTTTGAGGATCCCTTTCCTTATCCATGGTTTTATGAGACCATCTAGATGGCTTTTGGAGGTCACTTTCATTACCTATGGTCATCTGAGACCGTCTAGATGGCCTTTGAGTGTGCCTTTACTTACCTATGGTTTTATGAGATCATCTTGATGGCCTTTGGGGGCCCCTTTCCTTACCTATGGTCTTATGAAACCATCTAGATGGTCTTTGAGGATCCCTTTCCTTATCCATGGTTTTATGAGACCATCTAGATGGCTTTTGGAGGTCACTTTCATTACCTATGGTCATCTGAGACCGTCTAGATGGCCTTTGAGGGTGCCTTTACTTACCTATGGTTTTATGAGATCATCTTGATGGCCTTTGGGGGCCCCTTTCCTTACCTATGGTCTTATGAAAGCATCTAGATGGTCTTTGAGGATCCCTTTCCTTATCCATGGTTTTATGAGACCATCTAGATGGCTTTTGGAGGTCTCTTTGCTTACCTATGGTCTTATGAGATCGTCTAGATCAGGGGTCCCCAAACTAAGGCCCATGGGCCGGATGCGGCCCCCAAGGTCATTGACCTGGCCTCTGTCCTAAACTTTAGACTTAGGGTTGACCTAAGTCTGAAACGACTTGAAGGCACACAACAACAACAAGAATCCTAATTTTGGACTATTTCATCATAGTCTGCCCCCCTAACAGTCTGAGGGACTGTGAATCAGCCCTCCACTTGAAAAGTTTGAGGACCCCTGCACTAGACTCTCACTTATCCAACATAAACCGTCCAGCATAATGTTGGATAAGCAAAAATGTTAGATAATAAGGAGGAATTAAGGAAAAGCCCATTTATGATGCACCAATGTGGGCATATTTCTGCAAAGAACATCATGCACATATCGGTTTCCCTTCGAACGCACAATGCTCTGCATCTGGGGTGAAGTGCGGGAGAGAGATGTGTCAGCCGGTGAATGGGGAGACATATGTGTCAAACCATGATGTGACTAAACTGTGTGTAATTGTGGGACTCTGTGGGCTTTTTGAAAGGCCAATAGTCACAGCTGATGTGTAAACCAGAGCTGCTTGAATAAAACTAGAGTTTTGGGAGGGAACGGAAATCCACAACAATTACACGATGTAAAGATTTGACCAATATACTGTTCCTGGTTTGAAAGTATTATTTCCTGTTTAATTGTGTGGTCCGGACTTTTAAAGCACAGTAGAGTCTCACTTATCCAAGATAAACGGGCCGGCAGAACATTGGATAAGCAAAAATCTTGGATAATAAGGAAGGATTAAGAAAAAAGCCTATTAAACATAAAATTACATTATGATTTTACAAATTAAGCACCAATTAAGCCCTGTATATTGAAAAAGCAGTTCAATACACAGTAATGTTATGTAGAAATTACTGTATTTACGGATTTAGCACCAAAATATCACAACATTTACTACAAAAACAATGACTACTAAAAGGCAGACTGCCTTGGATAATACAGAAGCTTGGATAAGTGAGACTCTACTGTACTTCTACTCCAGAAACTTCGTTTTTGGTGGCAGAAATTACGTTGACTTGGTTGAGACTCCATGAGATATTCATTGAAAAACTATAGCAAAATGTGCTGCAGAATGTACTGCAAAGAACAAAGTTTTGACAGTTTAATAAACTTTCCCCATGTTGTTATAACAGAACCAATTAGGAAATGACATTTATAACCCAGGAACAAAAAAAATGTGTGACATAGTATTATGCGCATTATGTGTCTATGCGCATGCATGAGCGCCTACGCCTCTTGCATATTTTCCTTGTATCTGTGTGTGATTGTGTGTTGCAGAACAGTTTTGGGAGGGAAAGAAAATTCACAATAATCATGTACATGTGTGGCTATGCATGCACATGAGCACCCTGCACCTTGCATATTTCCCTTGCATGTATCTATGTGTGATTGTGTGTTGCAGAATAGTTTTAGGAGGGAAAAGAACCGCACAATAATCATGTGCAATCATGCGCACACATGAGCACCTACCTATGCGCCTTGCATATTTTTCTTGCATGGATCTCTATGTTGCAGAATTGATGAAGGGATGTGCAATATGTGTGTGAATGTGCCAAGAAGGGAGATAGTCTTGGAGTTTTGGGAGCGAAAGAAAATCCACAATACGTATGTGCATGTGGGGCTATATGCATGCATGAGCACCCATGTGCCTTGAATATTTTCCTTGCATGGATCTATGTGTGATTGTGTGTTGCAGATTGGCTTTGGGAGGGAAAGAAAGTCCACAATAATTCTGTGTATGTGTGTCTGCATGCACATGAGCACCCATGTGCCTTGCATATTTCCCTTGCATGTACAGTAGAGTCTCACTTATCCAACGTTCTGGATTATCCAATGCATTTTTGTAGTCAATGTTTTCAATACAACGTGATATTTTGGTGCTAAATTTGTAAATACAGTAATTACTACATAGCATTACTGCGTATTGAACTACTTTTTCTGTTAAATTCGTTGTAAAACATGATGTTTTGGTGCTTAATTTGTAAAATCATAACCTAATTTGATGTTTAATAGGCTTTTCCTTAATCCCTCCTTATCCAACATATTCGCTTATCCAAGGTTCTGCTGGCCCGTTTATGTTCAATAAGTGAGACTCTACTGTATCTATGTGTGATTGTGTGTTGCAGAATAGTTTTAGGAGGGAAAGGAACCGCACAATAATGTGCATGTGTGGCTATGTGTGCACATGAGCACCTATGCGCCTTGTATATTTTTCTTGCATGGATTTCTATGTTGCAGAATTAATGAAGGGATGTGCAATATGTGTGTGAATGTTCCAAGAAGGGAGATAGAGTTTTGGGAGGGAAAGAAAATCCACAATACTTATGTGCATGTGGGGCTATGCGCGTGCATGAGCATCCATGTGCCTTGCATATTTTCCTTGTATGGACCTATGTGTGATTGTGTGTTGCAGATTCGATTTGGGAGGGAAAGTAAATCCACACTAATTCTGTGCATGTGTGTCTATGCGCGTGCATGAGCACCCATGCACCTAGGCTATTTTCCTTGCATTGATCTATGCGTGACTGTGTGTTGTGGAATCGGGGGAGAGGTCCGCAATATGTGGGTGAGTGTGTCAAGGCGGGGGAAAGTGTGCCGAAGGTGGGCCCAGTGCGCTGCAATGCGCTGCCTTGCGTGCCAGGCCCTGCCGGCAGCCAAGGGGCGGCCTCTCCCTTCTCAGCTGTGGCTTCTGGCGCCCGTCCCAAGGAACTTGGCCTAAGGCCTCGGTAAATAACAACAACCCAGGATTGGAGGCCGAAACCCGTTGCTAAGGGACGGCGGGTGTGTTTTGCGCCTGAAAAACTGTGGCTGCGGCGGAGCCTGGGAATGGGGGCAGCGCATGGGGAAGAGTGTCGGTATTTGGGTCTGTGTGTTTTGGGATGTGTGTTGGAAACTGGAACTCCAAACAGCAGAGGAAAGGGGAGACCCAGAAAGGAGGTGGCAGGTCAATCAGCAGAAGGGGGATCCATTGTTATAAATAATAATAATAATAATAATAATAATAATAATAATAATAATAATAATAATATATTAATTGTGCGGTTTTCTGGCATTGTATATTTCTGCTGCTTCTGTCAAAGAAGAAGAACATGCCCTGGCAGAATATGTAAAGCAAAGTGAAGAACCTGCTTTGATTGAAGTAAAAAATCAGAAACTCCTCATAGCACAGCAGACAAAAAACCAGTACAAGAAAACTGCACTACAAACTAGAGCTGACAGCTGGCACAACAAAACATTGCATGGAAAGTTCCTTGACAAAATTGAAGGAAAAGCTGATAAGGAGAAGACCTGGCTCTGGCTCACAAATGGGACCCTGAAGAAGGAGACAGAAGGCCTGATCCTTGCAGCCCAGGAGCAAGACATCAGGACAAAGGCAATTCAGGCCAAGATCGAAAAATCAGCTGATGACCCAAAATGCAGACTGTGCAAGGAAACCGACGAAACCATTGATCATATCCTCAGCTGCTGTAAGAAAATCGCACAGACAGACTACAAACAGAGGCACAACTTTGTGGCCCAAAGGATTCATTGGAACTTATGCCTCAAGTACCACCTCCCAGCAGCAAAGAACTGGTGGGATCACAAACCTGCAAAAGTATTGGAGAATGAGCACGCAAAGATACTGTGGGACTTCCGAATCCAGACTGGCAAAGTCCTGGAACACAACACACCAGACATCACAGTTGTGGAAAAGAAAAAGGTTTGGATCATTGATGTCGCCATCCCAGGTGACAGTCGCATTGACGAAAAACAACAGGAAAAACTCAGCTGCTATCAGGACCTCAAGATTGAACTTCAAAGACTCTGGCAGAAACCAGTACAGGTGGTCCCGGTGGTGATGGGCACACTGGGTGCCGTGCCAAAAGATCTCAGCCGGCATTTGGAAACAATAGACATTGACAAAATCACCATCTGCCAACTGCAAAAGGCCACCCGACTGGGATCTATGCGCATTATCCGAAAATACATCACACAGTCCTAGGCACTTGGGAAGTGTTCGACTTGGCCTTTATAGATCCCTCCCAATTCTAGGATTCAGTCTATCTCTCAAGCATATAAATAGTTGGATGACCATCTGTAGGGCGGGATTGGATGGTGTCTTCATTCCTGGCATAAGGGGGGTTGGACTGGATGGCCTTTAGAGATCCCTCCCAATTCTAGGATTCAGTCGATCTCTCAATCATATATATGGTTGGATGACCATCTGTAGGGAGGGATTGGATGGTGTCTTCATTCCTGGCATAAGGGGGGTTGGACTGGATGGCCTTTAGAGATCCCTCCCAATTCTAGGATTCAGTCGATCTCTCAATCATATATATGGTTGGATGACCATCTGTAGGGAGGGATTGGATGGTGTCTTCATTCCTGGCATAAGGGGAGTTGGACTGGATGGCCTTTAGAGATCCCTCCCAATTCTAGGATTCAGTCGATCTCTCAAGCATATAAATAGTTGGATGACCATCTGTAGGGCGGGATTGGATGGTGTCTTCATTCCTAGCATAAGGGGGGTTGGACTGGATGGCCTTTAGAGATCCCTCCCAAGTCTAGGATTCAGTCTATCTCTCAAGCATATAAATAGTTGGATGACCATCTGTAGGGCGGGATTGGATGGTGTCTTTATTCCTAGCATAAGGGGGGTTGGACTGGATGGCCTTTAGAGATCCCTCCCAATTCTAGGATTCAGTCGATCTCTCAATCATATATATGGTTGGATGGCCATTGTTGGGAGGGATCAGGTGGTGCCTTCCTTTATGCCAGAAGGGGGTTGGACTGGATGGCTTTTGGGGTCCCTTCCTGCCCAAATGGGCTTAGTGGATAGAATCTTAGGGCAGGAAGGGAACCCAAAGGCCACCCAGTCCTAAGACTCTATCGCTAAGCCCATTGGCCTGGTTTGCCCCCTTTCCGGCCACCCAGGCCGTCCCTTGGCCCTTTCAAGGCGCATACTTGCACACGGGGAGCTTCTAGGCTTGGCACCGGCCCCGCACTGCATTCCTGGCAAGGCCTGGCATCCGCCTGCGCCTGCTCCTTCGCCTGGAAGTCCTGCCGCTTACATAAAACCGCTGGAGGCCCCTCTGGGTTCGGGATGTTTGTTTACATGCCTTCCTGGGAGGAGGAGGAGGAGGCCCCAGTGGGGTGCTAAGCGGGGAGCGCATCAGGCCTCCCATGCGCTTCCATAGACCCCCTTCCATTGGCGCATTGCAAAGGGTTTTGAATGCACATTGAGACACACACACAAGCCTTTCCCCTGCTTGCTCCTTATGTTTTGTGGATTTAAACTGATTTTTTTTTAAAAAAAAAAAAATCCATGATATTCAATTCTTTTTCAACATATGCATATTTGTAGATTTATAGATGGCATGGAAATGCTTTTAATGTAAGCTGCTTTGAGTCTACCTCGTGGAGAGAAAAGGCAAGGTAGAAATAATAATAATAATAATAATAATAATAATAATAATAATAATAATAATAATAACAGTCGCATTGAAGAAAAACTCAGCCGCTATCAGGACCTCAAGATTGAACTTCAAAGACTCTGGCAGAAACCAGTGCAGGTGGTCCCAGTGGTGATGGGCACACTGGGTGCCGTGCCAAAAGATCTCAGCCGGCATTTGGAGACAATAGACATTGACAAAATTACGATCTGCCAACTGCAAAAGGCCACCCGACTGGGATCTGCACGCATCATCCGAAAATACATCACACAGTCCTAGACACTTGGGAAGTGTTCGACTTGTGATTTTGTGAAACGAAATCCAGCATATCTATCTTGTTTGCTGTGTCATACAACGTCGTTGTGTCAATAATAATAATAATAGTTTTATAGTCGTGTTATTGATATTGATTGTTTTATCGGGCTAGGCTCCATATAAGCCGCCCTGAGTCCCTTCGGGGAGATGGGGCAGGGTATAAAAATAAAGTTATTATTATTATTATTATTATAGATTAGATTGCGTCTCAATCAAGAGATAATAATAACAACAACAACAACAACAATCCGAAAATACATCACACAGTCCTAGACACTTGGGAAGTGTTCGACTTGTGATTTTGTGATGCAAAATCCAGCATACCTATCTTGTTTGCTGTGTCATAATAAAATAACAATAACAACAACAACAATAATAATAATAAAAATAATAATAATAAAAATAATACATCACACAGTCCTAGACACTTGGGAAGTGTTTGACTTGTGATATTGTGATATGAAATCCAGCATACCTATCTTGTTTGCTGTGTCATAATAAAATAACAACAACAACAACAATAATAAAAATAATAAATCACACAGTCCTATACACTTGGGAAGTGTTCGACTTGTGATTTTGTGATACAAAATCCAGCATACCTATCTTGTTTGCTGTGTCAGACTATGTCGTTGTGTCAATAATAATAATAATAATAATACATCACACAGTCCTAGACACTTGGGAAGTGTTCGACTTGTGATTTTGTGATATGAAATCCAGCATATCTATCTTGTTTGCTGTGTCATAATAAAATAATAATAACAATAATAATAATAATAATAATAATAATAATAATAATAATAATAATAATAATACATCACACAGTCCTAGACACTTGGGAAGTGTTTGACTTGTGATTTTGTGATATGAAATCCAGCATGTCTATCTTGTTTGCTGTTTCATAATAAAATAATAACAATAATAATAATAATAATAATAATTACTGTGGGACTTCCGAATCCAGACTGACAAAGTTCTGGAACACAACACACCAGACATCACAGTTGTGGAAAAGAACAAGGTTTGGATCATTGCTGTTGCCATCCCAGGTGACAGTCGCATTGAAGAAAAACAACAGGAAAAACTCAGCCGCTCTCAGGACCTCAAGATTGAACTGCAAAAACTCTGGCAGAAACCAGTACAGGTGGTCCCAGTGGTGATGGGCACACTGGGTGCCGTGCCAAAAGATCTCAGCCGGCATTTGGAAACAATAGACATTGACAAAATTACGATCTGCCAACTGCAAAAGGCCACCTTACTGGGATCTGCGCGCATCATCCGAAAATACATCACACAGTCCTAGACACTTGGGAAGTGTTCGACTTGTGATTTTGTGATATGAAATCCAGCATATCTATCTTGTTTGCTGTGTCATAATAAAATAATAATAATAATAATAACAACAACATAACAAAATCCAGCATATCTATCTTGTTTGCTGTGTCATAATAAAATAACAACAACAGCCAGCAGAGTGTCTGCTGTGGACTCATCTTGTTGTGTTTCAAATAATAATAATCCTCATCATCTATAGACCCAACAATGCCAACTGTGCATACAGACAAGGTTCGTAGGTGATTGCCCTTGGATCTGGGAGTTGTAGTTCACCCTTATCCAGAGAGCATTGAACCCAAGCGACAATGTATCTGGACCAAACTTGGCACACAGACCCAACGTAGCCAGCTGTGCATACAGGCCTGGTTTGGGAAGGATTGACCCATGTTTTTGGGAATTATAGTTTACCCACATTGTTATGTATTTTCTAATCAGAGTCATAAAAAACAAAATCCAAGACTGGCTTTTTTCTAATAGTGTTACTAATTAACTAAATGATATTACCAAAACCCCCAAAACAAACAATGCATTTTTCAAATAGCCTGGGCACTGCTTGGTACCCAAGTTAGGAATAATAATAATAATAATAATAATAATAATAATAATAATAATAATAATAATAGTCAATACGAAATCCAGCATATCTATCTTGTTTGCTGTGTCATAATAAAATAATAGTCAAAATGCTTTTAATGTAAGCAGCTTAGGGTCTCCTTTGTGGAGCGAAAAGCGGGGTATAAAGAAACAACAACAATAATAATAGTAATAATAATAATACATGGTGGAATGGGTGCAGCTCGGCAGCATTTTAATTGCCTCAAAGCAATGGGTTTTTGGGAGTTGTTGTTGAATCATAGTAGTGATAATACTTTCAAATCAGGAACACAATATCTTTCCAAATTTTGTTACACAGAGTTATCATAAAAGGTTGTGGATCATGTACTCCATTGGGGCAAGGGATCCGTTACGGACTTTAGTCCGCACTTCAACTTCTGAACCCATTTGCAGGAATTAGCTCTTGCGAAAAGGGATTATTATTACAGTAGAGTCTCACTAATCCAAGCCTCGCTTATCCAAGCCTCTGGATAATCCAAGCCATTTTTGTAGTCAATGTTTGCAATATATCATGATATTTTGGTGCTCAATTCGTAAATACAGTAATTACATCATAACATTACTGCATATTGAACTACCTTTTCTGTTCAATTTGTTGTATAACATGATGTTTTGGTGCTTAATTTGTAAAATCATAACCTAATTTGATGTTTAATAGGCTTTTCCTTAATCCCTCCTTATTATCCAAGTTATTCGCTTATCCAAGCTTCTGCCGGCCCGTTTAGCTTGGATAAGTGAGACTCTACTGTATTATTATACCCAATGGCAGAAGAATAATTCCTTCCAAAGGGACTTGGGGACTGACCCTTCTGGCTTAAAGGGACCGCCTAAAAGGTCTTTCTCGGTCAAGAGGGTCAGTCCCCAAGAAGACACACCAATGGGAGATCTCTGCAGGCTATTAGGGGTCAGTCCCCAAGAGGTCAACCTTTTGCTGGGTTTACCCCCTATCATATTTCCCGTTCCTTTCTCTGACTCCTGGGCTTTTCATTCAGATTAATATGGATCTCGGGCGACATCTGCTGGAGGATTGTCTCCATAGTTAGACATTCTAGACGATCTCATAAGACCATAGGTAAGTAAAGAGACCTCCCAAAATCATCTAGATGGTCTCATAAGACCATAGGTAAGGAGGGACCCTCAAAGGCCACCTAGACGGTCTCATAATACCATAGGTAAGGAAAGTGACCTCCAAAAGCCATCTAGATGGTCTCATAAGGCCATAGCTAAGCAAAGAGACCTTCAAAGACCATCTAGATGGTCTCATAGGACCATAGGTAAGGAAAGTGACCTCCAAAAGCCATCTAGATGGTCTCATAAGGCCACAGCTAAGCAAAGAGACCTTCAAAGACCATTTAGACAATCTCATAAGACCATAGGCAAGTAAAGAGACCTCCAAAAATCATCTAGGTGGTCTCATAAGACCATAGGTAAGTAAAGAGACCTCCCAAAATCATCTAGATGGTCTCATAAGACCATAGGTATGGAGAGGGACCCTCAAAGGCCATCTAGACGGTCTCATAGGATCATAGGTAAGTAAAGTGACCTCCAAAAGCCATCTAGATGGTCTCATAAGGCTGTAGCTAAGCAAAGAGACCTTCAAAGACCATCTAGACAATCTCATAAGACCATAGGTAAGTAAAGAGACCTCTAAAAGCCATCTAGATGGTCTCACAAGACCATAGGTAAGGAAAGGGACCTTCAAAAGCCATCTAGACGATCTCATAAGACCATAGGTAAGTAAAGAGACCTCCCAAAATCATCTAGATGGTCTCATAAGACCATCCTCAATGTTAATAATAATCATAATAAAAAATAATAATGAGGGTTGGGCCATTTAGACCAACCCCCTTCTGCCTTTTGGTAACACTACCAAAAGCACAAGCAAAGCACCCCTTAATAATTAATTATTAATCAAATAAATAATTAAATAATAATTAAAATGCCGTGATAAAAAGCTCAAGCAAAGCATTGGAAAGCGGTGGCAGTGGGAAAGGCGCAGGGGGCAGATAAATGGTTTCAGGGGCCGCATGTGGCCCGTGGGCCATAGTTTGGAGACCCCTGCTCTACAAGGCAATGGAGACTCCACCACAGACATCAGAAGAGTTGCAAGGCCACGAGAGGAAAGACAAAGATCCACCCAGAAGAAAGGTGTTCTTACTATATGTCAAGAGAACCACTGATCGCATAGGGAAGCTGAGGAAGAAACACAACGTACAAACTATCTACAGAAACACAAAGAAAATCCAACAAATGCTACATTCAGCAAAGGACAAGAGGGATCTTCTCACCTTTGCAGGAGTCTAGCGTAGACCACGCAGCGGTGGACAAGTCTCCATAGGGAACCCCAAACGTCGCACCTAAACCTGAATCAAGGAACATGAAGGCACTGGAGAGTAACTCAACCAGAGAAATCAGCCAGAGCAGAGCCCTTGAGGAACCAACCTGGACACAGTAGATTATTTGAGAACACAGAAATGCTGGAACACTCTCACAGCAAGCACCTCTGTACTTAACCATCACAGTCCAGTCCAAGTTAAATCAGCAAAGCAGTTTATTGAAAATGATATAAAAAAACAGTTCAGCAAAAATAGTAAAGACTACAAAGTCTATATGTAGGAAATAGTCCAAAAAGTTTCAAGGTACAGGAATGGTTTCAAAAACCCCAAAGGAACAGAACATACAGCACAGAAATACAAAAGAACCAGGAATAGAAGGCAACACAAACCTAATACTAAAATCCAGGAACAATTCTTCAAACTTGGAAGCCTGAAACATGAACAAAGACATGGAACTAGAATTCCCTTAACAGGCTTGACTAGGACTGAGATGTTGTCTCGATTACCATTGTTGACCAGACTGGATGGCAAACCCCTGGCTTCTCGAATATACACATAAAATCATGCCTTTTCCCCTAACTTCCTGATAAGGGCTTTTTCTGTAATAATAATAATAATGGCTTTAATATGAAAGCCTTTGACAACACAGTAATAATCATAATTTCTAGAATAGAGAGCCAGATATAGCATAATAATAATAATAATAATAATAATAATAATAACAACAACAACAACAACAACAACAACAACAACAATGGCTTTAATATGAAAGCCTTAGATAACACAGTAATATTAATAATTTCTAGAATAGAGAGCCAGATATAGCATAATAGTAATAATAATAATAATAATAATAATAGCTTTAATATGAAAGCCTTTGACAACACACTAATATTAATAATTTCTAGAATAGAGAGCCAGATAGATATAGCATTTTATTATGACACAGCAAACAAGATAGACATGCTGGATTTCGTATCACAAAACCACAAGTCGAACACTTCCCAAGTGTCTAGGACTGTGTGATGTATTTTCGGATGATGCCTGCAGATCCCAGTCGGGTGGCCTTTTGCAGTTGGCAGATCGTGATTTTGTCAATGTCTATTGTTTCCAAATGCAGGCTGAGATCTTTTGGCACGGCACCCAGTGTGCCCATCACCACCGGGACCACCTGCACTGCTTTCTGCCAGAGTCTTTGAAGTTCAATCTTGAGGTCCTGATAGCGGCTGAGTTTTTCCTGTTGTTTTTCGTCAATGCGACTGTCACCTGGGATGGCGACATCAATGATCCAAACCTTTTTCTTTTCCACAACTGTGATGTCTGGTGTGTTGTGTTCCAGAACTTTGTCAGTCTGGATTCGGAAGTCCCACAGTATCTTTCCGTGCTCATTTTCCAAGACTTTTGCAGGTTTGTGATCCCACCAGTTCTTTGCTGCTGGGAGGTGGTACTTGAGGCATAAGTTCCAATGAATCATTTGGGCCACAGAGTTGTGCCTCTGTTTGTAGTCTGTCTGTGCGATTTTCTTACAGCTGCTGAGGAGATGATCCATGGTTTTGTCGGCTTCCTTGCACAGTCTGCATTTTGGGTCATCAGCTGATTTTTCGATCTTGGCCTTGATTGCCTTTGTCCTGATGTCTTGCTCCTGGGCTGCAAGGATCAGGCCTTCTGTCTCCTTCTTCAGGGTCCCATTCGTGAGCCAGAGCCAGGTCTTCTATTATTATTATTATTATTATTATTATTATTATTATTATTATTATTAATTGCCTTTGTCCTGATGTCTTGCTCCTGGGCTGCAAGGATCAGGCCTTCTGTCTCCTTCTTCAGGGTCCCATTCGTGAGCCAGAGCCAGGTCTTCTATTATTATTATTATTATTATTATTATTATTATTATTATTATTATTAATTGCCTTTGTCCTGATGTCTTGCTCCTGGGCTGCAAGGATCAGGCCTTCTGTCTCCTTCTTCAGGGTCCCATTCGTGAGCCAGAGCCAGGTCTTCTATTATTATTATTATTATTATTATTATTATTATTATTATTAATTGCCTTTGTCCTGATGTCTTGCTCCTGGGCTGCAAGGATCAGGCCTTCTGTCTCCTTCTTCAGGGTCCCATTCGTGAGCCAGAGCCAGGTCTTCTATTATTATTATTATTATTATTATTATTATTATTATTATTATTAATTGCCTTTGTCCTGATGTCTTGCTCCTGGGCTGCAAGGATCAGGCCTTCTGTCTCCTTCTTCAGGGTCCCATTCGTGAGCCAGAGCCAGGTCTTCTATTATTATTATTATTATTATTATTATTATTATTATTATTAATTGCCTTTGTCCTGATGTCTTGCTCCTGGGCTGCAAGGATCAGGCCTTCTGTCTCCTTCTTCAGGGTCCCATTCGTGAGCCAGAGCCAGGTCTTCTATTATTATTATTATTATTATTATTATTATTATTATTATTATTATTATTAATTGCCTTTGTCCTGATGTCTTGCTCCTGGGCTGCAAGGATCAGGCCTTGTGTCTCCTTCTTCAGGGTCCCATTCGTGAGCCAGAGCCAGGTCTTCTCCTTATCAGCTTTTCCTTCAATTTTGTCAAGGAACTTTCCATGCAATGTTTTGTTGTGCCAGCTGTCAGCTCTAGTTTGTAGTGCGGTTTTCTTGTACTGGTTTTTTGTCTGCTGTGCTTTGGGGAGTTTCTGATTTTTGACTTCAATCAAAGCAGGTTCTTCACTTTGCTTGACATATTCTGCCAGGGCATGTTCTTCTTCTTTGACGGCTTGTTTGACTTGTAAAGAGAGTCCTCTGCCCCCTGATCTTCTAGGCAGATAGAGCCGGTCAACATCACTGCGAGGGTGCAGTGAATGAGGAATGGTCATGAGTTTTCTTGTTTTTCTGTCCATCGTCATTATTATTATTATTATGGCTTTAATATGAAAGCCTTTGAAAAATAATATCAAAATAATAATAATAATAATTGATATTATTATGTGGCGTTCCCATTAAGGTCCCTTTTGTCCCCCTCCATCCGCTTCCACAGAGAAATGGGGCGCAAATGCCACGTCCAACGCCAGATTCTATTTTTCCTTTGATTTCCACCCGAAAGAAATCCGGGCTTTTGCCTCATTGGTGATTCAGGCTGGAGTCACCTGCTGACGTCACTCGGGAAACCCCTGCGTGCGCGTCCCCGGGCCGCCGCTCCTCTGCGCATGCCCAAAGGGGAAACGGGCGGGAGCGCGCGAAAGGCGGCTAAGAATAGCGCCCCCTTTGACGCGGAGGAGGAGGAGGACTTGCGCAGCAGGCTATTTTTAGACCCGCAGGCGCTATTTATAGCTCCGGGGGGCGGGGGGAATGACGCAGCCAGTGGGCGGGGCCGAGCCAAGTGGGCCAATGATCGCTCTTTGCTCCTCTCCTTAACTCAGTTTGACACCGCTACAGTTGCTAGGGCAATATCCCGGTTTGCATCTGCACTGTCATAGGAATCGAGCTCATCTGCATTCAGAAATATTATTATCTTGTATTTTGCGTTGTGGTTGCGCATTGTGTGTGTTTGTGACTCCTTAGCACTGCAGTTGGGCATCGTGCCCTTGTGCATTGTGTTTGTGCGTCCTAACAAAAAATGTGTGATTAGTACTAATATTAGTATTAATTATTATACTAATAACAGTATATACAGTAGAGTCTCGCTTATCCAACATTTGCTTATCCAACGTTCTGGATTATCCAACGCATTTTTGTAGTTAATGTTTTCAATACATCGTGATATTTTGGTGCTAAATTCGTAAATACAGTAATTACTACATAACATTACTGCGTATTGAACTACAGTAGAGTCTCACTTATCCAACGTTCTGGATTATCCAACGTATTTTTGTAGTCAATGTTTTCAATATATCATGATATTTTGGTGCTAAATTCGTAAATACAGTAATTACTACATAACATTACTGCGTATTGAACTACAGTAGAGTCTCACTTATCCAACACTTACTTATCCAACATTCTGGATTATCCAACACATTTTTGTAGTCAATGTTTTCAATACATTGTGATATTTTGGTGCTCAGTTCATAAATACAATAATTACTACATAACATTACTGCGTATTGAACTACAGTAGAGTCTCACTTATCCAACACTTACTTATCCAACATTCTGGATTATCCAACACATTTTTGTAGTCAATGTTTTCAATACATTGTGATATTTTGGTGCTCAGTTCATAAATACAATAATTACTACATAACATTACTGCGTATTGAACTACAGTAGAGTCTCACTTATCCAACACTTACTTATCCAACATTCTGGATTATCCAACACATTTTTGTAGTCAATGTTTTCAATACATTGTGATATTTTGGTGCTCAGTTCATAAATACAATAATTACTACATAACATTACTGCGTATTGAACTACAGTAGAGTCTCACTTATCCAACACTTACTTATCCAACATTCTGGATTATCCAACACATTTTTGTAGTCAATGTTTTCAATACATTGTGATATTTTGGTACTCAGTTCATAAATACAATAATTACTACATAACATTACTGCGTATTGAACTACAGTAGAGTCTCACTTATCCAACACTTACTTATCCAACATTCTGGATTATCCAACACATTTTTGTAGTCAATGTTTTCAATACATTGTGATATTTTGGTGCTCAGTTCATAAATACAATAATTACTACATAACATTACCGCGTATGGAACTACTTTTTCTGTCAAATTTGTTGCATAACATGATGTTTTGGTGCTTAATTTGTAAAATCATAACCTAATTTGATGTTTAATAGGCTTTTCCTTAATCCCTCATTATCCAACATATTTGCTTATCCAATAACGTTTGATAAGCGAGATTCTACTGTATTATTATCTTATATTTTGCATTGTGGTTGTGCATTGTGTGTGTTTGTGACTCCTTAGCACTGCAGTTGGGCATCTTGCCCTTTTTATGTCTTGCTTGTGCATTGTGTTTGTGCGTCCTAACAAAACATGTGTGATTAGTATTAATATTACTATTAATTATTATACTAATAACAGTATATAACACGATTTTTGTCGCTAGGTTATAAATGTCAATTCCTAATGATAATAACATGGGGAAAGTTATTACATATACAACATAAGCCACGCAGTGAATAGCCTTGCAGCCTCAAAGTCTGGCTGTTTTCTTCTTATGCGAATCCTTGTTTGGTGAGCTGGAATGCAACGGAATAGGTTTGCTGCTTGGAAGGCTGGGTACTTGCGTTTTAGGAGAATGGTTCTTTGGCCAATTTGAATTGCACTAAATAGCCTATATTTTGCATTATCCTATATTTTGCATTATCGTCATGCATTGCGTTTATGACTCATTGGCACTGTAGTGGTGCATCATTTACTTTTATGTTTTGCATGCACATTTTGTTTGTGTGTCCTATATTTTGCATTGTGATCGTGCATTGTGTTTGTGTGTCCTATATTTTGCATTGTGGTCGTGCATTGTGTTTGTGTGTCCTATATTTTGCATTGTGATCGTGCATTGTGTTTGTGTGTCCTATATTTTGCATTGTGGTTGTGCATTGTGTTTGTGTGTCCTATATTTTGCATTGTGGTCGTGCATTGTGTTTGTGTGTCCTATATTTTGCATTGTGGTCGTGCATTGTGTTTGTGTGTCCTATATTTTGCATTGTGGTCGTGCATTGTGTTTGTGTGTCCTATATTTTGCATTATCGTCGTACATTGCATTTATGACTCATTGGCACTATAGTGGTGCATTATTTACTTTTATGTTTTGCATGCACATTTTGTTTGTGTGTCCAATATTTTGCATTGTGGTCATGTATTGTGTTTGTGTGTCCTATATTTTGCATTGTGGTCGTGCATTGCGTTTATGACTCATTGGCATTGTAGTGGTGCTTCATTTACTTTTATCTTTTGCATGCACATTTTGTTTGTGTGTCCAATATTTTGCATTGTGGTTGTGCATTGTGTTTGTGTGTCCTATATTTTGCATTGTGGTCATGCATTGTGTTTGGGAGTCCTATATTTTACATTGTCGTCATGCATTGCATTTATGACTCATTGGCATTGTAGTGGTGCATTGTTACTTTTATGTTTTGCATGTGCATTGTGTTTGTGTGTCCAATATTTTGCATTGTGGTCGTGCATTGTGTTTGTGTGTCCTATATTTTGCATTGTGGCCGTGCATTGCATTTATGACTCATTGGCACTGTAGTGGTGCATCATCTACTTTTATATTTTGCATGCACATTTTGTTTGTGTGTCCGATATTTTGCATTGTGGTCGTGCATTCTGTTTGTGTGTCTTATATTTTGCATTATCGTTGTGCATTGCATTTATGACTCATTGGCACTGCAGTGGTGCATCATCTACTTTTATGTTTTGCATGCACATTTTGTTTGTGTGTCCGATATTTTGCATTGTGGTCGTGCATTGTGTTTGTGTGCCCTATATTTTGCATTGTGGTTGTGCATTGCATTTATGACTCATTGGCACTGTAGTGGTGCATCATTTACTTTTATGTTTTGCATGTGCATTGTGTTTGTGTGTCCTATATTTTGCATTGTGGTCGTGCATTGCATTTATGACTCATTGGCACTATAGTGGTGCATCATTTACTTTTATGTTTTGCATGCCATTTTTGCGTGTCCGATATTTTGCATTGTGGTCGTGCATTGTGTTTGCGTGTCCTATATTTTGCATTGTGGTCATGCATTGTGTTTGTGTGTCCGATATTTTGCATTGTGGTCGTGCATTGCATTTATGACTCATTGGCACTGTAGTGGTGCATAATTTACTTTTATGTTTTGCATGTGCATTGTGTTTGTCTGCCCTATATTTTGCATTGGAGTTGTCCATTGCATTTGTGACCCTTTTGCCCTGCAGTGGTGCATCTTCTCCTTTGGACTTTGTGTTTCGCATTTGTGACGCCTATACTTTGCATGGCAGTTGTGCACCCTTTACTTTGTGGCTGTGCGATGCTGCTGCCGTGGCGCATGGGGCCCTATGCTGCTCTTAAAGGGATGCTGGACGGAGGCCAAGGTGCGTCCTGTCCATTTTATGGCGAGCCAGACGATAAATGACACGTCCTTTGCTCCCGTCTCTCGTTTCCTGTCTCTCTCTCTCACTCACTCACCAAGTCCTTGAATTTTCCATCACAATCTGAATTTCAGCATAAATATTGGGAGAGTTGGTTGTGGGATTTGCTTTTTAAGGAAAAAACAAAATGTGACTTTGCCTTTTTGTTTTGCTTTCACCCCTTTGTGCCAGCGGTTGTCCTTGTGCGCCTTCCATCAGTCCATAGCGTTGAGCCATAGCAGTTAAAGCGGTATCAAACTGCATTCATTCCACAGTGTAGAGCAGAACTTTCCAAACTTTTCGTGTTGTTGCCACGCTTTTCAAACACACATCCTTTCACGACACCATCATTCAGTTTGACTAGCAAACCAGAGGTTAAACCAACCCTTTATAAGAGTTTCATACAATATATATTATAATATAATATAATACATATACAGTAGAGTCTCGCTTATCCAACATTCACTTATCCAACATATCTGCCTCCCACTCAGATCCTCTAGGCAGCAAGGACTGAACTTTTTATGGATTTAATTTCCTACAATGTTGTTACTATAAGTTCATTTGATGCAATTCTGTCTTTATTTGTAATCAATTTGTTAGTAGCCAATGTTTTGTAATCAATATTTTCAATACATTGCAATATTTTGGTGCTAAATTCATAAATTCAGTAATTACTACATAACATTACCATGTATTGAACTGCTTTTTCTGTTGATTTATGGTAAAATATGATGTTTTGGTGTTTAATTTATACGTTTAATAGGCTTTTCCTTAATCTCTCCTTATTATCCAACATTTCTGCTTATCCAACGTTCTGCCAGCCCGTTTATGTTTGATAAGTGAGACTACTGTAATAATATATAACAATATAATATAATATATGACACTATGTAGCATGATTTTTGTTCCTGGGTTATCAATATAATTTCCTAATTGGTTTTATCATAAAAACATGGAAAATGTTTATTAAACTCTGAAAATTGTTTCTGCAGCACATTTTGCTCTAGCTTTGGCTCAATGAATCTCTCATTGAGTCTCAAGCAATTCAACAAAATTTGTGCCACAAAATTGAAGTTTCTGAAGTAAAACAACCACAGTAAAGTCTCACTTATCCAACATAAACGGGCCGGCAGAATGTTGGCTAAGCGAATATGTTGGATAATAAGGAGAGATTAAGGAAAAGCCTATTAAACATCAAATTAGGTTATGATTTTACAAATTAAGCACCAAAACATCGTGTTATACAACAAATTTGACAGAAAAAGTAATTCAATATGCAGTAATGCTATGTAGTAATTACTGTATTTACGAATTTAGCACCAAAACATCACAATGTATTGAAAACATTGACTACAAAAACACTGACTAATAAAAAGCAGACTGCGTTGGATAATCCAGAATATTGGATTAGCGAATGTTGGATAAGTGAGACTTTACTGTAATATGAAATAATTACTGTGCTATAATAATACAAAACAATATAATCTCTAAAACCAGGACAGTAAATAAAGAGCACTCTGAAAGCAGGGAAATTGGGAATTCCAGAAAGGAAATAATCAGGGCCAGCTAACACTTCCCAACAAAGGATTCTCCCAGGCAGGAAGCAAACAGGCTTTGAAGCTGCAAGGCCATTAAATGCTAATCAGGGTGGCTAATTGCAGCATTCATACCTGCCACACTGAGACTATTCATTGCTATTCAAACTGGCCAACCAAGGATTCCGCAAGGTAGAAAGTGGCCAGGCTCGCAAGCAGCAAGGCTATTCAGTGCTATTCAACCTGGTCAACCAAGATTTCCCCTAGATAGAAAACCTCCAAGTTCTGAAGCCACGAGGCTACTCTGTCCCATTCAACCAGGCCTAGCAAGGATGCTGGGGGGGCCTCCTTCCAAGAGCACAAGACAGGGCTGAGCCTCTATCCCTCTCCTGAGAGGCCTTTTAGGACTAAAGGGCGGGGCTAGGGGTGAGGGCGGGGCCTCTTCCCAAGAGCCTGAGACAGGGCTGAGCCTCTATACCTCCCCTGAGGCGCTTGTTAGAACACAGGGGCGGGGTATAGAGGTTCAGTCCCGTCAGGCACTTGGGAAGAGGCCCCGCCCCCTCCTCTAGCCCCGCCCCCTGTGTCCTGGCAGGCGCCGCAGGACAGGGATAGAAGCTCAGCCCTATCTCAGAGCTCGTAACTCCGCCCATCCCAGCCCTGCATCTTGAACTGGGGAGAGGCTCAGCCCCGCCCTCTTGAGCAGGAGCCACGCCCACCCCTCTAAGCCACTCCCTCCTTTCCAGGGGGCACTGAGTAATGTTTTTCTGGAATGCGGGTGGCAGGCCAAATAACTTTGGGAACCACTGATCTAGGGGAAATCTGTATTCTATAGGCAGTGTGCCTGTGCCCTGGGCGCCATTTTGACTGAGGGAGTTGCTAGGATACGAAGGGGCGGGCCTAAAGGCAGCCGGGGTGTGTGTGTGTGTGTGTTAATGGAAGCATAGCCTACCTTTCTAACTGGCAGTTAGGGGGAGAAAGGCTCTTCCTCATCCTCTGTAATTTGGACTATTTTTCTAGGGTTTTTTTATTGGAAGACATAGACTGGATGACTGGATGGCCAAACTTGGTGTGATTGGGTTCAGTGGTTTTGTTGTTTACTCCATAGTAAAACGCTACACTACATTACATTGCCGTAATTCCCTATCATGGCGTTGCCTTCCTTGCAGGAGGTGCTTGGCCAGAGAGGGGCCAGAAACAGCCTGGCGCGAGGCCATAGCCTTCCTTGGCTCCCAGGCCGTCCTGCTTCCCTGGCTGACCCGGGGCCTGACCCCCGCTCTTCCTCCGTCAGATCAGCTCTCGCTTGCAGCCTTTCTCAGAACCGCCGGCCTTCCCTGGGGAGCCCAGGAGACATTCCCATCCCGTCCCCAGATTTCCCAGCCTCAAAAGGACTGTGGGACACAAGCGGGCCGACCTTGCGGAGCAGTGCCAGCCACCGGCACTGGGAAGCGATACAAAAAATAATAATCATAATAATCATAATAAGAAGAAAGTATGTCATCAGAGCACCCTCTCAAGGGTACATGATATGATATGATACCATCTATATATATAAAAGAGTGATGGAATCAGGGCACCGGACAAAACAACAAAACTACAGGCCCCCCCAACCTCGAAATTTGACGACACAACCCATCATCCACGGCTCTAGGTTGATACAACAAAAAACAAAAGAAAAATAAAGTCCTAATTAGAGGGAAAGGAAAAATTGCTTTTATCCAATTGCTGCCAGTTAGAAGGCTAAGCTCCTCCAACTTGGTCTCCTAGCAACCCAATAAAAAATAAAAAAACACTAAAAAATAATTAAAAAACACTAAAAAATTAATACAATAAAATACTATAATAACAGAAAATAATTAAAAATAATACAGGAAAATAATAAAATAGAATAAATAAAAAGATAACTTACAATAAAAATAATTAAAAAATACAAATAACGTCAAATAAAAATTACACAACAATTTTTAACCAATACCACCACCACTTTGCCACAGCAACAAGTGGCTGGGCACAGCTAGTATATGATATGATAGGAGTTTGGGACCTGTTTCATATTCATTTCCCATGCCTTCCGAGGACATTTATTTGCAACATTTATTTATTTACAACATTTATACCCCGCCCTTCTCACCCGAGGGGACTCAGGGCGGCTTACAAAAATTGGCAAAATTTAATGCCCAAAATGCAATCATAAAAACAAAACAATATAAACAGATCCATTAATAACATTGTTAAAACACAATATAAAAACCTTAAAAACGTATATATAATTATATAAGAATTCAGTGACTGCACGTTGCTTAAGTCGCATTGACTGACCGTCTGCGCAGGGTTCCATACTTCGCCCTTTAACAACACAACCGTTCAATGCTAAGGCTTCCTGCCAAATGGAACTAACTATAGACGAGAGTCTCCTGAACAAGCCAGGACCTGCCGCAGACCAGGACTGCCATCTGTTGAGGAGTTACGAAGGTGGAGGCATTACTTTTCATTCAACCCTCGTACGACCTTGTGGTCATTCATTCCTTTATTCACCTCCTTTTCATTCTGAGTCTCTTTCTAAGAAAACACACCACACGTCACTGACAGAGTCTTCTTTACCAGAGGGTTATAAGCAGAGTCTGGATGGCCATCTGTCCGGAGGGATTGAATGGTGTGTTCCCTTATAGCAGAATGGAGTTGCCGAATGCTGCTGACTCTACGGCATTGACCTGCAGCTGCATCCAGGAATTGAGCTCCGTTTTTGCCCTTTTGGCTCCTTTAATAGCCGGTGCTGTAAACACCTGTGAGCTGACTTGCAATGTGTTGATGTCCATCAGCGGCCTTTTGCTTTGTTGCCTCTCTTGTTGTCATTGCTTTGCAGTGAAAGGGCAGGATCCAGCCGAGACGGCGGTTTCCGAAGCCGGGAAATGGCACGGAAAGCCAGAAAATGGGACATCGCACACACACACACATTCACAACACACTAATCATCTCAATCCCATTAATCATCCCTAAAATTATCTTCAAAATAGGGTTGCTGTGAGTTTTCTGGGCTGTCTGGCCATGATCCAGTAGCATTCTCTCCTGATGTTTCACCTGCATCTGTGGCTAATAATGGCATATTCAAAGGTTCTGTTAACAGTGAAGCAAGTGGAGTGTATATATCTACCTGTGGAATAATGTCCAGGGTAAGAGGAGGAGCCCTTGTCTGTGCAAAGCAAGTGTGGATGCAGTGAGCAAGCTTGATTAGCATTGAGTAGCCATGTAGCCCCCGGTGGCGCAGTGCTGACCGAAAGGTTGGCTGTTTGAGAGTTCTTGGAGAACGGGAGAAGTCCCAGCAGATTGGAGGAGGGCGAATGTGGTCCCTATCTTCAAGAAGGGAAAAAAGAACGACCCAAACAATTACCAATGTCCGGTCAGCCTCACATCGATACCAGGCAAAATTCTGGAAAAGATCATTAAGGAAGTGGTCTGCAAACACTTAGAAACAGATGCAGTCATTGCTAATAGTCAACACGGATTTACCAAAAACAAGTCATGCCAGACTAATCTGATCTCTTTTTTCGACAGAGTTACAAGTTGGGTCGATACAGGGAATGCTGTGGATGTCGCGTACCTGGATTTCAGTAAGGCCTTCGACAAAGTCCCCCACGACCTTCTGGCAAATAACTAGTAAAATGTGGGCTAGACAAAACTACGGTGAGGTGGATCTGTAATTGGCTAAGCGAACGAACCCAAAGGGTGATTCTCACCAATGCGTCGTCTTCATCATGGAAAGAAGTGACAAGTGGAGTGCCACAAGCAGGGCTCCGTCCTGGGCCCGGTTCTGTTCAGGATCTTTATTAACGACTTAGACGAAGGGTTAGAAGGCACGATCATCAGGTTTGCAGACGACACCAAACTGGGAGGGAGAGCCAACACTCCAGAAGACAGGAGCAGAATTCAAAACGATCTTGACAGACTAGAGAGATGATTGGCCGAAACTCACAAAATGAAGTTCAACAGGGACAAATGCAAGAGACTTCACTTCGGCAGAAAAAATGGAAATCAAAGAGACAGAATGGGGGACGATGCCTGGCTTGACAGCAGTGTGTGCGAAAAAGACCTTGGAGTCCTCGTGGGGAGGAAGATGAACATGAGCCAACAATGTGATGCGGCGGCAAAAAAAGCCAACGGGATTCTGTCCTGCATCAATAGGGGAATAGCGTCTAGATCCAGGGAAGTCCTGCTCCCCCTTATTCTATTCTGCCTTGGTCAGACCACACCTGGAATCACACTGTGTCCAATGTTGGGCACCACAGTTGAAGGGAGATGTTGACAAGCTGGAAAGCGTCCAGAGGAGGGCGACTAAAATGATTAAGGGTCTGGAGAACAAGCCCTATGAGGAGCGGCTTAAAGAGCTGGGCATGTTTAGCCTGCAGAAGAGAAGGCTGAGAGGAGACATGATAGCCATGGACAAATACGTGAAGGGAAGTCATAGGGAAGAGGGAGGGAGCTTGTTTTCTGCTGCCCTGCAGACTAGGACACAAGGGAACAATGGCTTCAAACTACAGGAAAGGAAGGAGATTCCACCTGAACATCAGGAAGAACTTCCTCACTGTGAGAAGGGCTGTTCACCAGTGGAACTCTCTCCCCCGGGCCGTGGTGGAGGCTCCTTCTTTGGAGGCTTTTAAGCAAAGGCTGGATGGCCATCTGTCGGGGGTGCTTTGAATGCGATTTCCTGCTTCTTGGCAGAATGGGGTTGGACTGGATGGCCCATGTGGTCTCTTCCAACTCTACTATTCTATGATTCTATGATTCTATGTTCGAATTCTGAAAGTGGAGTGAGCTGCCACTGTTAGCCCCAGCTTCTGCCAACCTAGCAATTTGAAAACATGCAAATGTGAGTAGATCAATAAGTACTGCTTCTGCGGGAAGGTAACGGCACTCCATGCAGTCATGCCCGTGGCCACATGACCTTGGAGGGGTCTGCAGACAACTCCGGCTCTTCGGTTTATTTATTTATTTATTTCTCATATTTATATCCCGCCCTTCTCATCTGAAGGGACTCAGGGCGGCTTACAATAGTGGCAACAATTAGATACCCATACAAATCAATATAAAAACAGCGCATAAAACAGTTAAAACTATTAAAATACATTATGAATTACAAAATATAAGTTTCAAACATAAGTCTCAAACAAATATAAGCCGAGGCACCTAATTTTACCACAAAAAATTGGGAAAACATTAACTCCAGTATAAGCCGAGATACCAATAAAATTACATTAATTGAGGCCTCAGTAGTTTAAATGTTTTTGAATCTTTACATCAAACTGTAATTTAAGATATGACTGTCCAACTCTGATTAAATCATTATTTTCATCTTCGTCAATGTAAATGTGCTTATGTATCCTTTTAATAATAATAGAGTCAAATAATAAATGTAATAATAATAATAATAATAATAAATGCAGTAAAATAATAAATGTAATAATAAATAGAGTAAAATAATAAATGTATTAATAATAATAAAATAGAGTAAAATAAATGTAAAAGCAACAACAATAATAGAGTAAAATAATAAATGTAATAAGAATTAATAGAGTAAAATAATAAATGTAATAATACAGAAAAATAATAAATATACCATATATACTTGAGTATAAGCCGACCTGAATATAAGCCCACCAGGACCCTCACCCGAGTATAAGCCGAGGAGGTTTTCTTTTTCAGTCCTAAAAAAGGGCTGAAAAACTCAGCTTATACTTGAGTATATAAAGTATACACTTTGGCTTGGGAAGTTTTCCTTTCCTCGTCCTCTGCCTAGCTGCAAGCTTTTTAGCTGCATGTGCATTGAGGAAGATGGAGAAATAGATTATATCAAAGTGTGTTGCATCTGTCCATTAAGGCTGGCGCATCAATGTGTTCCGATACACTTGTCATGCGCCTCCAAAAGAAAGAGCTTTGATGGCGGTGGGATGTCTAGTGTCCTGCGGATCATCCGCCTCCTTTGCGTGCTTCCTGACCTCCTCCTCCCTGCTTTTCCTGCCCATCCATCCATCCATCCTCCCCTTTTTCCTCTCTCTCTCTTTCTTTCTCTCCGCCTTCCTTTCCCTTTTTTCTTTGCTCACTCCTTTCTTTTCATTCCTCCTTCTCAAGGGAGAAGGAAACATATCCATTTCCCCCAATGGGCTCCCCAACTGGTGCCACTGGCCTGCTAATGCTGCCTCCCTAATTCTCCCATCACTTTGGAACTGGGAGAACTGGGATCCTCCATTGACTTCTGAAGATGCCAGTGGCCATTGGGTTCCTGCTGCTTGCTCTTTTCTTCCATGGAGTGTCCTGCAAACAGGTAAGAAGCCAGGGAAGAAATGGGTGGGGAAAGAAGATGCTTCTTCTTTAACATAAAAGGATCCCTTTCAAAGTTGGGATTTATTTATTTCGTGTCAAAAGCATTGCATAACAAATACATTTTAAAATGATGGGGGAAAAAAGGAAATCACAAGCAACTAAATAGTTTTAGACCAAAAACGGGCAACAGCAACCGCACTGAACAAAGTTGGGATAGAAATATAATAATGATGATGGTGATGATGTTATGGCAAGCCACCTTGAGTCCCATGGATAGATAGAAATAACAATAATAATAATAATAATAATAATAATAATAATAATAATAATACATGGCAGGTGGTCCCAGTGGTGATGGGCACACTGGTTGCCGTGCCAAAAGATCTCAGCCGGCATTTGGAAACAATAGACATTGACAAAATGACGATCTGCCAACTGCAAAAGGCCACCCGACTGGGATCTGCACACATCATCCGAAAATACATCACACAGTCCTAGACACTTGGGAAGTGTTCAACTTGTGATTTTGTGATATGAAATCCAGCATATCTATCTTGTTTGCTCTGTCAAATAATAATAATAATAATAATAATAATAATAATAATAATAATAATAATAATACATCACACAGTCCTAGACACTTGGGAAGTGTTTGACTTGTGATTTTGTGAAATGAAATCCAGCATGTCTATCTTGTTTGCTGTGTCATAATAAATAATAATACATGGCAATCCACCTTGAATCGCATGGACAGAAATAATAATAATAATAATAATAATAATAATAATAATAATAATAATAATAATAATAATAAATTATTTATTATTAAAAAAATCAGAAACTCCTCAAAACACAGCAAACAAAGAATCAGTACAAGAAAACCGCACTACAAACTAGAGCTGACAGCTGGATTTCCAATCACAAAATCATAAGTCGAACACTTCCCAAGTGTCTAGGACTGTGTGATGTATTTTCAGATGATGCGTGCAGATCCCAGTCGGGTGGCCTTTTGCAGTTGGCAGATTGTAATTTTGTCAATGTCTGTTGTTTCCAAATGCCGGCTGAGATCTTTTGGCATGGCACCCAGTGTGCCCATCACCACCGGGACCACCTGCACTGGTTTCTGCCAGAGTCTTTGAAGTTCAATCTTGAGGTCCTGAGAGCGGCTGAGTTTTTCCTGTTGTTTTTCGTCAATGCGACTGTCACCTGGGATGGCGACATCAATGACCCAAACCTTTTTCTTTTCCACAACTGTGATGTCTGGTGTGTTGTGTTCCAGAACTTTGTCAGTCTGGATTCGGAAGTCCCACAGTATCTTTGCGTGCTCATTTTCCAAGACTTTTGCAGGTTTGTGATCCCACCAGTTCTTTGCTGCTGGCAGGTGGGACTTGAGGCATAAGTTCCAATGAATCATTTGGGCCACATAGTTGTGCCTCTGTTTGTAGTCTGTCTGTGTGATTTTCTTACAGCAGCTGAGGAGATGATCAATGGTTTCGTCGGTTTCCTTGCACAGTCTGCATTTTGGGTCATCAGCTGATTTTTCGATCTTGGCCTTAATTGCCTTTGTCCTGATGTCTTGTTCCTGGGCTGCAAGGATCAGGCCTTCTGTCTCCTTCTTCAGGGTCCCATTCGTGAGCCAGAGCCAGGTCTTCTCCTGATCAGCTTTTCCTTCAATTTTGTCAAGGAACTTTCCATGCAGTGTTTTGTTGTGCCAGCTGTCAGCTCTAGTTTGTAGTGCGGTTTTCTTGCACTGATTTTTTGTCTGCTGAACTTTGAGGAGTTTCTGATTTTTGACTTCAATCAAAGCAGGTTCTTCACTTTGCTTTCCATATTCTTCCAGGGCATGTTCTTCTTCTTTGACTGCTTGTTTGACTTGTAAGAGTCCTCTGCCCCCTGATCTTCTAGGCAGATATAGCCGAGGGTGCAGTGAATGATGAATGGTCATGAGTTTTCTTGTTTTTCTGTCCAAATTGTCCAGTTCCGCCTGTGTCCAGTTTATAATGCCAGCAGTATATCTTATGACAGGTATGGCCCAGGTGTTTATGGCCTTGATGGTGTTGTCTCCATTGAGCTTGCTTTTGAGAATTTTTCTGACCCTTTGTGTGTATTCTTTGCTGACCACCGTTTTCAGATGTTCATGCTTGATGTTGTCCAGCTGTAATATGCCGAGATATTTATAGGCCTCTGGCTGGTGACACTTTGGCCATTGGGCATATTTATTATTTGTTATTATTTATTGTTGTTGTTGTTGTTATTATTATTATTATTATTATTATTATTATTATTATTATTATTATTATTCCTCTTCTCTCCAAAGCTTGACGCAGTTTATAACATGATTAAACTGCAATGGATATCTATATATATAAAAGAGTGATGGCATCACGGCGACCCAGAAAACAACAAAACTACAGGCCCCCCAACCTCGAAATTTGACGACACAACCCGTCATCCACGCCTCTAGGTTGATACAACAAAAAGAAAAGAAAATAAAGTCCTAATTAGAGAGAGAGGAATAATTGCTTTTATCCAATTGCTGCCAGTTAGAAGGCTACGCTCCTCCAACTTGGTCTCCTAGCAACCCAATAAAAAATAATAAAAAACACTAAAAAATAATTAAAAACACTAAAAAATTAATACGATAAAATACCATAATAACAAAAAATAACTAAAAATTATACAAGAAAATAGTAAAATATAATAAATAAAAAGATAACTTACAATAAAATTAATTTAAAAATACAAATAACGCCAAATATAAATTACGCAACAATTTTTAACCAATACCACCACCACTTTGCCACAGCAACGCGTGGCCGGGCACAGCTAGTGTGTGTGTATGTATGTATGTATGTATATATATATGTCAATGACTACCATTATGAAATCATTAAAAACACATCGTTACTTAACTAGGTTGTTACAACATAATTAATATGTAATAGATAAAAACATAAAATAGATTAAGATACATACATTAAAACATCCAAACCAATAAAGCGTCAATTTAAAACAATTCATATAATGGTTGGTGTTTACTTTGGGTTACATTTGGAGCAAGTTGTTGTGTTGGACTACAATTATCATAGAATCATAGAATCATAGAATAGTAGAGTTGGAAGAGACCTCATGGGCCATCTAGTCCAACCCCATTCTGCCAAGAAGCAGGAAATCGCATTCAAAGCACCCCCGACAGATGGCCATCCAGCCTCTGCTTAAAAGCCTCCAAAGAAGGAGCCTCCACCATAGTCCGTGGCAGAGAGTTCCACTGAATCCCAGAATCTCCTGCATGGCTGCTATAACAGCAGGGGATTATGGGAGTTGTAGTAATTCCTCTGCGCTCTTGGGTCTGCTTTGTTGCTGTGGATTCTTTTGCAAAAGGATTGAACAAATCTCAATTTTCCTAATATCCATCTCCTTCTTTTTTCAGCTGAAATCTCCTTCTGAGCATCAAGCGGGAGGTGAGTCTTGCACGAATTTGCGAATTATTATTATTATTATTATTATATTAATGTGGCCATTTTCTTTCATCTTGTCTGTCTATTCACCCATCTGGCTCTTGGAAGAGCCCTTTCCTAGAATGAAAAACTGGGACATTGGGAGTTGTAGTTTCCCAAAGTCTTGGAGCCTTCTCTGCCCAAGAACTGCCAGGATTCCATAGTATGGAGCTGGGGCAGTTCACATGGGGCAAAAAGCATCCATTTGAAAGTCCAGATACACCTTTAGTAAAACTACAACTCCCGGGATCCCATGGCCTGGAGTCAGGGCAGTTCAAGTAGGTTCAAACAGCACCCTTAGTCAAACTACAACTCCCATGATTTGATAGCATTATGGCAAAGCAGTGGGGTGGGTCATGATGTGGCCTAACAGGCCTTGATTCCCTGCCTTGAATCCCGCAGCCGTTCCCTTTGCGGAGGTCTGGCGCCGGAGCTACTGCCGCTCCCGGGAGACGCTGGTGGACATCTTGGCCGAATTCCCGCACGAGGCCGAGCACATCTTCAAGCCGCCGTGTGTCCCGTTGTGGCGATGCGCCGGGTGCTGCGGGGATGAGAGCCTGGAGTGTGCCGCGGTGGAGACGCGCACCATTGACCTGCAGGTCGGTTAAGGTCCGGCTTGGGAGCCTATGTGGCCTTTCCAGCCCACCCAGCAAGCCCTTGGGTGCCCAGTTTATTTGTGGATTTGGTCTATTTGATCTCTAGGAGTCTCATCGGATAGACATCGGAGTTTGCTAGATTCTACATCAGTGGTTCCCAAAGTGGGCGCTACCGCCCCCTGGTGGGCGCTGCAGTGATCCAGGGGGGCGGTGATGGCACCTATTAGGACACGGGGGTGGAGCTAGAAGAGAGGGCGTGGCTTCTTCCCAAGTGCCAGAGACAGGGCTGAGCACCTGAGCCGCCTGTTAGGACACAGGGGGCGGAGCTAGAGGAGTGGGCGTGGCTTCTTCCCAAGAGCCCAAGACAGGGCTGAGCATCTATACCTCTCCTGAGGTGCTTGTGGGAAACAGAGGGTGGAGCTAGGGAAGGGGGCGGGGCCTCTATACCTCACCTGAGAGGCCTTTTAGGACTAAAGGTCGGGGCTAGGGGTGGGGGCGGGGCCTCCTTCCAAGAGCCCGAGACAGGGATGAGCCTCTATACTTCTCCTGAGAGGCCTTTTAGGACTAAAGGGCAGGGCTAGGGGTGGGGGTGGAGCCTCTTCCCAAGAGCACGAGACAGGGATGAGAATCAGGGTTGTTGTATGTCTTTCGGGCTGTGTGGCCATGTTCCAGAAGCATTCTCTCCTGACGTTTCGCCCACATCTATAGCAGGCATCCTCAGAGGTTGTGAGGTATGGAGAAAACTATGCAAAGAGGTTAATATATATCTGTGGAAAGTCTAGGGTGAGAGAGGTCAGT